>NW_027052929.1:0-95000 GCF_011386835.1 Chrysemys picta bellii
ACAAGGAGGGGGGTTGCACTGGAGGTCACTAGGAAGGACAACAAGACTCCATCCTGGGAGTCAGGAGGGGGAATCCATCCCTCAGAGGTGGGCAGGGGCTGGGTGGAAATGCTGCTGGTTCCAGGGGCCGTTAATCCCCCCTGATTCCTCGGAGGCGTCTGAGTCTCAGACAGGTTCTCGTTCCCTTGCAGCAGGAGGACGTCACGGCCAATGTGATGCGCCAGCTCCGTATCATGCGGCACTTGCACCAGGTGCCCGAGGCGCTGCAGGGCCTGTGCCTCTGAGGCCACCAGCAACTCCCGCTCCCTGCTGGAGGTACTGCTCTCGCTCTCTGTAAATTGGGAGCTAGTGGAAGGGGAAATGGAGCCCCCTGGCACTCACAGAAAGCTGATTACAGAATGAGCCTGAACTGAGAGGCACCATATCCGCCCCCCTAAAGAGCCAGACTTCAGTGGTGATACAGCCCAACCGGGGTAGCAACAGGATTGAGAACGAGGTAGGAAGTTCAGAGCAGCAAGGAAAGCCTGGAGGGGAACTTGAGAAGAGAGGTTGGAAAAGTGCAGCAAAGAGAAAGGAGCAGACCTAGCTGTTGGGTCCAGGGCCCTGGGCTGCTATCAATGTCAGGGTGGGACTGGGTTCCCCTACCGGCCCCAGAGGAGGCGGCGTACACGCACCTGGAGAGGGTTCCCAAGCCCAGCAAGGGGGCTACAGGCTGAGCAAGTGCCCCAGCGATGGCAGAAGGACTTCTGTCTGTGGAAAGACCTCTTTGAACTTTTAGTGTGAGGCAAGCTGGGCCCCAGAAGGGTGGACTAAAGGTGGTGACCTGGCCGGAGTTACCAGGCAGAGAAACTGCCGTGGTGCTGGAGCGACCATGGATGGGGGACGCTAGCCCAGCGAGAGGGCTGTGATGCCATGCCTGGCCGCCGGGGGGCACCTAACGATGAGTAGATTCATTTATGATTAGCATAGTTGGCAGGATTGAGTTCCCCCTGTGAGCCGTGAGGGAAGTCTTGGTTGCTGAAGGAATCATAGAATATCAG
Source organism: Chrysemys picta bellii (assembly GCF_011386835.1). Taxonomy (NCBI): domain Eukaryota; kingdom Metazoa; phylum Chordata; order Testudines; family Emydidae; genus Chrysemys; species Chrysemys picta. Next base: position 1,041 of record NW_027052929.1, read on the forward strand.
GGTTGGAAGGGACCTCCGGAGGTCATCTAGTCCAACCCCCTGCTAAAAGCAGAACCAATCCCCAGACAGTTTTTTGCCCTGATCCCTAAATGGCCCCCTCAAGGATAGAGCTCACAACCCCGGGTGTAGCAGGCCAATGCTCAAACCACTGAGCTATCCCTCCCCCAAGCAGGTGTATCAAGGGACCAAGCTGGTCGCTGAATTTCCCACTTCAGTTCCAGGGACTGGCTAAGCAGCCAAAACAGATCTAGGGGTTTCTCCTGCAGCTCCTAGAAAACCAACAGACGCAGAAGGAAGTGCAGGTGGAGCTACAGATGCAGCAGCAGCAATACCTGTGAGAGATCCTGCAAAGGGAAATCAACCCAGGATCTGCTATGCCCATGGACAAAAAGAGCAGAGAAGGAGAGCATGCCTGGGCTGTGCTGAGAAGGTTAGCCCAGGGAGAAGGGCATGAGAAAGTGTACAAGCGTGGCCTAAGGCCAAGATGGGAGCAAGAGTTCTTTGTTTTGGGGGCAGAGAAGCAGGCCACATCAAAAGACACGGCCTGCTTAGGAAATTGCTGAGTGGCTGAACGAGGGGCCAGGGCCCTAAGAAGTTAGAAAGAAAGGAGAAGGAGAAGGTGTCCTCTGACACAAACCCCCATGAGGCAGGCAAGGTGGAGGTGGCTGGGGTGGCCATGGACCTTGCAGACCCTCCACCAGTATGTCACAGAGCTACTTTCTGTGGATCACCCCGCTCAATGAGTGTTCATTCTAGGAAGCAAGCCGGCTAGACAGTAAAACAGCAGAGGCTGCTCCCAATGCTACACTCGGTTTCTCAGAAATGAGTAGACTTTATGGGCAGAAGAGACCGTTAGAGCATCTAATCTGACCCCCTGCATATCACAGGCCTTTCTGCACCATATGGGGCAGGCAGAGCTCTGCCTGGGCGCAGGGGGAATGGGATGGGGGTAGATCAAGGAAAGGGGGGAGGGGAATGGGTGTGAGGGAAAGAGCTCCTGTCCCAGATGAAGGAATTTGGGGGCAGAGGAAAGGACCCTGCTCCACAGAGAGGGGAGAGGGTTTCTGTGAGTGCCAGGGGGCTCCATTTCCCCTTCCACTAGCTCCCCATTTACAGAGAGCCAGAGCAGTACCTGCAGCAGAGAGCGGGAGTTGCTGGTGGCCTCAGAGGCACAGGCCCTGCAGCGCCTCGGGAACCTGGCGCAAGTGCCGCATGATACGGAGCTGGCGCATCACATTGGCCGTGTCGTCCTCCTGCTGCAAGGGAACGAGAACCTGTCTGAGACTCAGACGCCTCCGAGGAATCAGGGGGGATTAACGGCCCCTGGAACCAGCAGCATTTCCACCCAGCCCCTGCCCACCTCTGAGGGATGGATTCCCCCTCCTGACTCCCAGGATGGAGTCTTCTTGTCCTTCCTAGTGACCTCCAGTGGCAACCTCCCTCCTTGTATGGGGAGCTCCTGCCACTTCCCCCTCAGTGTCCCTGACAGCTGTTCCACCTCCAATCCACAGCTCAAGTTCTCAGACCCCTCTCATCCAGCCCCACCCAGGTTGGGTAGGGAGGGGACTGTAGCGGGGGGAGCAGGAGGGATTCTGGCAGCAGTGAAGTGGGATGTGGGGAGGTTGAGACCTTTCCCCAAGTCACCCCAGCCACTAATGCTGAAGCCGCAGGATGGCAGCCCTGGTGAATGGGACGGATCGGCAGCCCCTGCTGACTAGGGTTACCATACGTCCGGTTTTTCCCGGACATGTCCTGCTTTTCGGCAATCAAACGCCCGTCCGGGGGGAATTGCCGAAAAGCCAAACATGTCCGGGAAAATGCCGGCCGGGCACTTCCCCTCCCGCGGCTGCTCTGCTCTGCTCCTCCCCTCTCAGACTTTAAGAGCCGAGCTGCCCGAGCCAGCGCTACCGGCTTCGGGCAGCCCCCCCTGCCTCCGGACCCCCAGCCGCTGGCCAGGCACTTCCCTTCCTGGGCTCCAGCTGAGCTGCTCCGCTCCTCCCCTCTCAGACTTTAAGAGCCGAGCTGCCCGAGCCAGCGCTACTGGCTTCGGGCAGCCCCCCCTGCCTCCGGACCCCGAGCCACGGGCCAGGCACTTCCCTTCCCGGGCTCCAGCTGCGCTGGGGAAGCGCCAGCCTGGGGCGCAGGGTCTGGGGGCTGCCCGGCAAACCGTGACGCCGGTAGCGCTGGGGCAGCCCTTTCCCCATGGCTGGGAGTGGGAGGAAGGAGGGGGCTGAGTTAGGGCGGGGAAGGGGTGGAGTTGGGGCGGGGCTAGGGGTGGGGAAATGGGCGGGGCCAGGGCCCATGGAGGGTCCTCTTTTTTTATTTATTAGACATGGTAACCCTACTGCTGACTGAATCCTCCTGTTCTCTCCAGAAGGGGTCCAGCCTTGCCAGCAGCAGGACAAGCGTCCCCTGCCCATGTGCCTCAGCCTTGCCTGGTCAGACGCCATCACCCGTCAGTCCTTGGCCTCCCAGGCTGCCAGTGATGGGAGCAACTCTGGATGGTGGCTCGGGTGACACAGACACCAGACCACTAGGAATTGGGTGCGGCCCTGTGGGACAGGAGAGTCTCGCAGAGGGCACTTGGGGGACTCTCCTGCCCTTCCCAAGAGCGATAGTACCCTGTCCTAAGAACATAAGTCTGGGATGAGGCAAAGCTTGTCATTAATTAACCTGGCTAACGAGCTGGGTGGAGCTGCTCTGGAGACAAGCTGGCTCACTCCTGCTCATGGAGGTGAATTCATCTCCCTTCCCAGGAGCACCTGCTCTCCCTTTCATTCCCCACCAGGCTCCTTGTGCCAGGCCAGCGAATGGCCACAGGATGGGAATGAGGCCTGGGCCCCGCCCCAATCTCCTGAGTCTAATGCAGCTGCTCAACTTTTCCCCCATCAGCTGCTGGGTTTCCCCCAGGAGGGAGTAGGTGACAGGGAGAGAGAGACACACACATTTGTCCTTCTGGTTGCAGGGCTTGTGTCCTTCCAATCCCATTGGTGGCTGCACAGTGGGCAGAGTCCTCGCTGCGTGCCTGGCCCAACAGAATTGCAGGGCGTGGTGTGGAACACAGAAAGAGATAGAGAGACTCATCCTCCAGCCGGGGTCAGTCTGAGAGAAATTGGCTGGGGTCCCAGTCTCACTCTTCTAGCGGGTGCCATTTCCCAGCTGGGTTCCTTATCCCTCTGGTGCAGCAGCAGCTGGTAGAGCCGGTAAACCCCATCCCTGGCCTGCCGGCTGATGTCCTTGGCTGGGTCACTGACGGACAGAGCCAGCTGTGCCATGTGGTGACCCATCCTGGGGAATTCCGCTGAGTTCTAATGGACGGGAGAGGGAGAGGGGACTCCATCAGCATTTTCCTGTTAGCTCCCAGTCCCCCCGGGCCAGGACTCTCCTTCCCCTCAGCCCCTCTGCAGGAGATGCTAGAGGATAGGAGCTAGAGCCAGACCCTTAATTTCCTCTGCCCCCAAGGAAGCCTGCAGCACAGGGCTGTGGGCAGGGCCCTCCATGAGGACTTGCTTCCCCAGCTGCTCCAGGATGACAGGGAGGCATGAACCTGGAGCACAGTCCCCTTAAAAGCCCAGAGTCACCACTTAACTAGGACAAGAAGAACTTGACTCAAGCCAGGCTCACTCTCTGCTCTGACTCTCCCTTCCCAAGAGGAACACTCCTAACCCACAGCCCCTGCAGCAGCAGATCCTACAGCCCGTCAGAGCCAGATCACCTACCCCTGGAGTCAGGAAGCTGGGGTCAGAGATCACGTACGTCAAACTCAGGGAGGGTGATGGTGAATCTGAGCAGGGCCGTGCTGCTCTTAACGGCCCTGGCTCTCTCTCGCGGCACCCTGGACACGATCCAGTAGTTAATGTGCTGTGGGGAAAGGAGGCATTGCACTGACTGCCCTGACCAAGGATGCCCACTGGGGGCCCGGCTAGGAGGACAGACTGGAAAATGGATCTAAGAGTGAAGGTAAAATTGCCCCCACCCCTCTCATCGGGCTCACCTCCAAGATGTACTGGAGCCTGTCGGTGTCTGGGGACTCTGCCAGCAGGTTCCCCAGCATGGCGTCCAGGAGGTCTGGCAAGACCCTAGGCAGATCCTGAAAGCAAGGGAGAGCCATGGGTCAGAGTTAGGGAAACTGGGGCTAAACTTGCCACAGGATGGGAAGTGGGGTCTCTGGGAAGCACTGGTGTGACCCCCAAACACATATCCTGGCCTCTCTCCTTCACATCCCACTGCAGGCAATTAGCAAGGACTCATGGCAGGATGACAGCTGGCTCTTCAATCCATGACTTTAGCTGATCTACCTGCACTTGGGCGGTGTCCTTCTCCATGCCCAGGGTGAAGACGGCGTGCAGGGCAGCTCGAAGGAGGTGGGTCTCCAGCTCTGGCTCCACAGCAGGTGTCATGGTGCTGGAAGAGAGAGGAGCCGGTATTAGACTGTGCAGTGCGGGGATGGGACTGGCACCAACACGCAGGTTAAACTGCAGGGAAATAGGCACAGGCTGGCAAGAAGGGAAACTGAGGCACCGAGCCAGGGAATGACAAGGCCAAGGTTTCTCAGACAGACAGTGGCAGGGCAGGAATAGCACCTGTTCCCTGCACCCTGCTGCCCCTCCTGTATCTGATCCTGGGAGTGAGCCTCTCCCCAAAGCCGTTGCAATGTTACTGGAGTGAAAAGAACAGCCCAGCCAGGAGAGAGTGACCCTTCCCCGCACCTCTGCCAGAGGAGCCACCCTTGGGCGGTGACCTGGGAGTGGGAGTGGGAGGGGCAGTGACTGCCAGCCCTGGGCCTGAGCAGCACTGGGGTTAGGGGAACCGGGCCGGAGGGTCTCGGTACCTGAGGTTGCCCACAGCAATCAGGGAGTTAGCGAGGACGGCGCCGGGTGGAGAGTTATCAGGCAGCTCCTCAATGAGCTCCTGTGAGACCCAAAGGAGACAAAGGAGCGTGTGAGATTCGGGCCACACTGGACATTGCTGGTTTCCTATTGACCTGTGGGACTTTGGGCAAGTTGCTCCCCGCTCTAGGCTCTGTCCCCAGCAGTCAAATGGGGATTTCATACTTTCCCACTATTGGAAAGTGCTGGGAGAATCCCCCAGCAAAAGCTGCTCTGACAGTGCTAAGCAGCATCTGACCATTAGAGGTCAGAGCACACTGCCCAGGAGGAGGAGTGTTTGGTTCTGGGCTGTTGGAGTACGGGCTTTCAACCATCTGTGCACACATATTATACTAATTGCATCTAGACCACATCTCCCTAGTTTGTTTGTGAGAATGTCCTTATTAACACCAAGATGGATCACATCTACTGTTTACCCACCTCCACTAGGCCCGTAACCCTGCCAAAGAAGGAGCTAGGATTTGTTTGGAATGATTTGTTCTTGACAAGTCCATGCTCACTAGTCCTAAGAACCAAATTGTCCTGTAGGTGCTGACAAACTGATTGTTTAATGAGGAGTTCCAGTATCTTTCCAGGTATGTTAATGGATGGGAAGACGTTCTTTTTCAGGGATCTCTGACGAGAACTGGGGCACAGCACGTAGTTTGTTGAGGCCATAAAATGGAGACAGGCACCTCTTCTCTTCTCCCAGCACCCCAGATACCTAAAAGGGTGGGACTCACATCCCTCAATGGGCTTTAAAAAAGACAATGGTTACAATGTGGCCCCAACCATTTCTGGTTTCTGCAGACTAGATGTTTTAGCAAAGTTTAGAATTCCTTGGTGCTCAACACCGTGAAACTCCCCTTTCTCCTTTACAAAGGGCTTTAACGCCCCTTATCTCACCCAGGCTCTCGACTGCCCAAAGTTGGAGAATTGTCCCTGTTCCCACTGCAGAGCACCCCCCACGACACACACACAGAGTCCTCCTGGTGGTGGGAGGGGAACAGAGGAAAGGACAGAAGACGTAAGAGATGAAGAGAAAGGAGGGAGGGATGGAGGAAAAGGTAAAACAAAAAGGACAAACCCTAATGTCCCCAGTGATTCTAAGGGACAAAATCCCAGGTGGGGAATAAAATTCGACCACCTTAAGCTAGTGTTTTCCATGCCTAGAATTCAGCTGGCGCCAGATGCATCAGACTCAACAGGTTCCAAACCTCTCGGAGGCTCTTACCTTCTAAACAGGGACGTCTGTTTTCTAGTAAAATCAGGAAAAAGAAAAGAGAAAACTCAAAAGAGGTTCCTCCTGGCGCTCACGTACGTGACCCTTAATACTCTCTCAGTCCTCAAAGAGAGACCTCGAGAAGGAGACTTGCTGAAGCAAAGCTACAGGGGACTCTGAGGTTTCCCTGGCCCTGCGCCCCTGTCCTGCCTGGCTGATGTCAGCATCTCTCTGTGAGGTCACCACCTCCCCAGCACCTTTGACCAATAGTCTGAGATCCTGCAAAAGGCCTTTGTGATGTCACTGTCACACCCACTCCTCCCCTGCAGTGCTAATGTCCTGCCACAGGGCAGACACTTTGGAGGTTTGAGCTACACAAAGAAGAGACACTTAGATCTCAAAAATTAGATGAGATGTTTCAGTCTGAGCTAAGTAGTTGCTGCTCTTAACAATTGCAACATAATAAAATACAAATAAAATAGACTATTTCAGCCATTCTATTATGTCCTAATCTGATCTGAGTAAACGTGATAGGACACCTCATCTTACGCACTGCTCCTAGTGACACTCTCCAATAGATCCCCATCCTCCACCTGTCGGGAGGTAGGTAGGAGCGGATTGTTATCCCTACTTGAAAGAGGGAGAAGCTAAGGCTGAGAAAGGAGAATTGACTTGTCTTAGGTCACACAGCCAGTCCGTGGCAGAGTTGGGAATAGGACCCAAGAGCCCTGATTTTCAAACTAACCATCGGATCTTGAATTTCAGACATTGAATGACCTGAATAAAGTGTTCTCAAGTGAGTTCCAGACCAGCAAGAGTTCATAGTAATTATTCAGCAAGTATTTTAGGAGAACTGGAATGGTAGAGAAAATAATGAACTGCAGAGAAGCAGCAAAATTTGTTGAACATATGACTGGTTATGACTATTTATTTGTTCTTAAAAGAAAACAATAGGGACCTGAGTCTCCTCCCTGTCAATAACCCCCTGCTCAGCCAATCAGGGTAGAGACCGAGGGGCGGGGGGATGAGGGTTCTCACCAGAGAGCCCAAAGGATGGCCCAGGTCACCGCTGGGGATCACTGTCTGAGCACTATTTCAACGCCACATTTTTCGGTGGACCTCCCACAATGGGAGTTGTAGAGCACCCCCCACGACACACACACACCCCTCCTGGTGGTGGGAGGGGAACGGGGAAAGGACAAAAGAAGTAAGAGATGAAGAGAAAGGAGGGAGGGATGGAGGAAAAGGTAAAACAAAAAGGACAAACCTTAATGTCCCCAGAGATTCTAAGGGACAAAATCCCAGGTGGGGAATAAAATTTGGCCACCTTAAGCTAGTGTTTTCCATGCCTAAAATTCAGCTAGCGCCAGATGCATCAGACTCAACAGGTTCCAAACCTCTCGGAGGCTCTTACCTTCTAAACAGGGACGTCAGTTTTCTAGTGAAATCAGGAAAAAGAAAGGAGAAAACTCAAAAGAGGTTCCTCCTGGTGCTCACATACATGAACCCAAATACTCTCTCAGACCTCAAAGAGAGATCTCGAGAAGGGGACTTGCTGAAGCAAAGCCACAGGGGTCTCTGAGGTTTCCCTGGCCCTGCGCCCCTGTCCTGCCTGGCTGATGTCAGCATCCCTCTGTGAGGTCACCACCTCCCCTGCACCTTTGGCCAATAGGCTGAGGTTCTGCAAAAGGCCTTTGTGATGTCACTGCCACACACACACCCCTCCCCTGCAGTGCTAATGTCCTGCCACAGGGCTGACACTCTGGAGGTTTGAGCTACTCCCTGTGGATCACCCCACTCAATGAGTGTTCATTCTAGAAAGCAAGCCGGCTAGACAGTAAAACATCACAAGCTGCTCCCAATGCTACACTCGGTTTCTCAGCAATGAGTAGACTTTATGGGCAGCAGAGACCGTTAGAGCATCTAATCTGACCCCCTGCATATCACAGGCCTCCTGTCTACCACAATAGCTACTTTTGGGGCAAACACATTCCGGAAAGGCATCTAGTCTTTATTAATGACATCAAGAGATGGAGAATCCACCACTTTCCTTGGTAGCTTCTTCCTGTGGTCAATCATCCTCGCTGTTGAATATTTGTGCCTTATTTGTCATAGGAATTTGTCTCTTTTCACCTTCCAGCCATTGGGTCTTGTTCTGCCTTTCTCTGCTAGACTAGAGAGCCCTTTAATACCCAGTATTTTCTCTCCATTAAGGCACTTCAACACTTCAATGAAGTCCCCTTCAATCTTCTTTTGATAAGCTAAACAGGTTGAGCTCTTTCCATAGCTCACTAGAAGGCATTTTTCTCCAGCCCTCAGAACATTTCATGGCTCTTTGCTGCCCCAGCTCCAATTTCTAGGACCATCTTTTTCAAAGGAGGACACCAAGACTGGAGGCAGTATTCCAATAGCAGTCTCACTGCTGCTGTGTCACCTCCCTATCCTACTCACGGCTCTGCTCCTACGTCTAATGATGGCTTTAGCCCTGTTCACCACAGCATCACACTGGGAGCTCATGTTGAGTGGCTTCTCCACTCTGGCCCCTAAATCCTTTTCAGAGTCACTGCTTTCCTGGATCCACGTCCCCATTCTGGAGGTGTGGCCGGCGTGCCTTGTTGCCACGTATAGGACCTTGCATTGGGCTCTGCTCAAACTTGTTTTCTTTGAATGGGTCCAGCTGGCCGAATGAGCCAGATCGCTCTGTATCACTGCCCTCTCCCCATCAGGAATTACCACTCTGCCTGTATTTTGTCACCCCTCAATCTTATCCGCAGTGATTGTATGTTTTCTCCCAATTCATTGATAACAATTATTTTAAAAAATTAGTCCTTGAGAGCTTCTTCAGACCCTTAGTACCCAGGACCTGCTCCCCACATCACAGTGAGAAATGCTGTCCAGCCCTGCTGGTACAGAGGGGATAAGCACAGAACAAACGTACCTTTAGGAGCTGTGTTGTCCATAGGCTCTGAACAACATGTGGGGGTCAGCAGATTACAAACGCACGACAGACCTGTAGTGTAGACAGGTCCCAACTGTGTCTCGGTTTCCCACCCTGTAAAATGGGGAGAAGAAACAAAACCTTGATTAGCTCCTTGACAGCTGGGGAAACCGAGGCACCCAGCGGTGCAGAGACTCGCTCATGGTCCCAAAGCCAGGAATAGAAAACAGCAGATCTGATAGCCAGGCCTGGGACCTAACCCTGGTTTTCCTGGCCTTGCTGCTCTAAGTTTAGTCACAGCCGCCATGTCTTTTCCCCCGTGTCCCTTAACCCCACGTCACTGCAGAAGAGAGATTTTCTGGTAGCCAGCTGGCTCTCCTGCATGTGGATGTCGTTCCAAAAGACGTGCTCTGACTCAGTCCCATGCTATGGTTGGCTGAAGGAACCACGTGGTCACATTCTAGCCCTGAGTTATACAGGAGGGGCGACTAGATGCACATAATGGTCCTTTCTGACCTGAACCTCTATCAATCGCTACATTTTCTGCTGCTAGGAAGAGAACTCTGGACCTATTTTCTCTCATTCACTTTCAGTCGGAATAATTTCAATCCAGGCCAAAGGATTTTCTCTTCCATTGTGTCTTCAGCACCTTTGGGAGCAACCAGTTACTGTTACCCACAGGTTACCAGTTTCAACCTGTCCCAGGGTGAGATGGCAGGGAAAGGGGTTGGAGCTCAACTGCACCTGGCCCAGGTGATGCAGGTCCCTAGGGTGAAGGGAATAAGTGTGGGGGTCACGTGACAAGACGCAGCCTGTGACTAGGACCCAGGCCTGCTGAGAGATAGAAGGGCAGCCTGTACTCAGCCAGGAGAGAGACCCCAAGGGAAGCAGGCATGGGAGGGGCTTGGAGAGTCCTTTAAAGGTCAGGGACAAGCTGGGAAGGGGCCAGGCTGAGCACTAAGGACAAGGCCCTAGGAGGGAAAGACAGGGCAGTTTAGGAGATGGGGCAGATAGTCCAGTTGGTTTCGGCTCCCAGGACCAGACACCCAGAGGTGAAGGTGATTGTCGGGGCTTCTGTCCTTCTTCCCCAGTGTAGATTTGATAGTGGAGAAGACTGATGCCGTAAGGGGGAAGTGAGTTACCCCAAGGTCACCCAGTGAGTTTATATCACCAATGCATACTCGGAAGGATCTAATAGAAATATGGATTTTCCAGTCTCTTCTTTCTAGGAGTCCCCAGGGCTAAGGTAAAACCCCTGCGGCCCCTCCCCATTCTGCTCACCTCCAAGATGTGCTGGAGTTTGTCTGTGCTGGGGGGTGCTGTCAGCAGGATCGAGAGCTCGTCATCCATGTTCTCTGGGCAGGCCTTGCTCAGAGCCTGCCAGCGGAGGGAGACCAGGGGTCAGGAGCCTGCATTAGCACCGGTGTGCCATTGACCAAGAGCTGGCTGAGGTAAGCGCCGCCTGGCCGGAGCTCGCACCCAGAAACCCTGCCCCAGGTTGGAACCCCCTCCCACACCCAAATTCCCTCCCAGACCTCACACCCGGCACCCCAACCCCCTGCCCCAGGTCGGAACCCCCTCCTGTACCCTAATCCCTCCCAGACCCCACACCCCCACCCCAATCCCCTACCCCAGCCCTGAGCCCCCTCCCGCACCCAAACTCCCTCCCAGAGTCCGCACCCCAACCCTCTGTCCCAGCCCGGATCCCCCTCTGGCACCCCAACCCCCTAATCTCCAGCCCAATCCCAGAGCCCGCATCCCCACCGGAGCCCTCACCCCTCCCTGCACTCCAACCCCCAGCTCCAGCCCAGTGAAAGTGAGTGAGGGTGTGAGAGCGAACGACTGAGAGAGGTGGGCTGGGCTGGAGTGAGTGGGGGTGGGGCCTTGGGGAAGGGCATGAAAGGGGTTGGGTCAAGGGCGTTTGGTTTTGTGCAAGTAGAAAGTTGGCAACCCTACTTAAGGACCTTTGAAAAGCAGCCTCCTTAGCACCGCTCCTGATACCAGGGGCCAAGGCGCCCCCGGACATGAGAACCACAATAGGCCAGAGCAAAACGCTGCGTTAGAAATCGGAGCTCAGGCTGCCAAGCGAACGATAGCTGACAGACAGGAGATGCAGGAATTAAGGTTGTGCCTTCAGCCAGCAACTGGTATTCATCCGTTTGCACCACACACACACCTGTAGGCAGGGCCACTATTTCCTTGTCTGTCTGCCTGTTTAGCGTCTCTCGGTCCTTACTGTGCCCATCACCGTGGTGTCTGAGTGGCAAACCAAGGGTTTGACGTGTGCATATGAAACTGCCTGACTGGAAGGACGTGGTTTGGTGTGGATCAGTGACTGCTGGGGCGATTGGTGGCAGAAGGCTCTGAGGGCCTGGCTCATTCCGACCTGGCTCATTCCAATGGCTTCTACAGCTGAGAGCAGCCCAGTCTCCTGCCTGGGTCCGACGCAAACCAGGAAGTACAGGACCACGGTTAATAAGAACAGCTCAAAAGATCATTTTCGCTGACCCAGCCCTGCACAGATTTCCAGCTTAGGTTTGCATTTTCAGCAAAAGTTCTTCTTGATTATTTTCTCCCAACCCCCTTCTGCCTCCATAATAGCCAGCCACCCCGTCAGTCGCATCCTGGGGCGCTCCAGGGACAGCGTGTGTGCGTGTATGTGTACATCTGTACCTATGTGTATGTGTACATGTGTGTATGTATGCGTGTACGTGTATGTGCACATGAGTGTGTGCACATGTGAGTGTGCGTGTGTATGTGTGTACATGTACCCCAGTCAGATGTATACATCTGGATTTCCTTTGAAAGAATTTTCAAATTGAGCTGATCAAGTGCAATGGCAAAGCACCCAATTCCTCTGCCCCCCAACTGCCTTCGTTGCTTTAACGTACAACCTGCTCTGCTGGCACCTCTGACTCCTGAAAGCCCTAACGCTCCAGGGGAGCAGGCCGTACCCTACCCTGCCCTGGCTGCCCCGGGTGTTACCTCGGAGGGAATCGTTCCAGATTCCAATGGGTGGCAGGTCCAGGGAAGAGCCTTATCTGGGGGGAGGCTGTACCAGACCCGCCCGACCCAGGCAGGCTCCCAGGTACTCTCTGCTCGGGGCTGATAAGGCTCCTTAGCAGTTTCTCTCCAAACAAATTCCAGTTCAAGATACCTGAGAGCTCCACAGCAGGGCAGCATCCCCAGAGCGCAGCAGGGCGGGGGTTAGGGGGAGCAGTCGGTAGCAGCACCTGCTCCTCGTACGGCAGGAGCGAGAAGTGCCAGCCTCTCTGCACAGAGCAGCAGCGTTCAGCATGGGCCAGACGTGCTGCGGTGATGGGTAAGAGCGGGCTCGGAGAGCCAGAGGGTCTGTGGGGCAGCGCTGGGCCCTTCTGCTCCGCACTAGGGCCGGGTGGGCGTGTTCAGCTGGGATTGGAACCCACCAGCACTTGTGGGTGTGAATGTGGGGCTGGAACTCAATGTGGGGCGCTACTGGGGGGAAGGGCAGAGAGACACCTGGGCTGAGACCCCAGCTCCAGGGACACAGTCACTCCTGCCCAGCCGGGTAAAATTGCCCAGCTGTGTGACAGCCCCCCCATCCCCGAGGGGTTCCCCCCCCCGGTATGTCACAGCAGGGTAATGTGCATACTGAACGGCAGGGGTTGCCAGAGACTGGCTGGGAGAGGCCTTTGGGGATGGAGGAAGCAGCACTAAGGTACATGCCAACCTCCCTACAGAGGAGGGGCCGTGCCCCACAGGTGTGGGGCAGGGAGCTGGGACACTGCGTGGTGGGTCATTGTCTGGCCCAGGCCCTTCCTAGCTGGAGGCCGAGGCATTTTCTTCAGGTCACCTTCCGCTGCAGCTTGGCCACGGGCCCCCATACCCTCTAGTCCAGCCAGGGATCCCAAGTGGGGATTGTCACGGCTGGCTCCTCCCTGCCGCCAGCAGCTCTTCACTGCCAGGGAATTCCTGAAATCCTGTGTGCTCCTCCCCCCACACCTCCTGGGGCTGTGAGTGCCCTCATCCCGGACAGCCCCCCCCCCCCCGAGAGCTCTGAGTGCCCCTGGCCAGTCCCTCCCCTCAGCCCCCCCCCACTTCCTGGGGCTCTGAGTGCCCTCAGCCTGTCCCCCTCCCACACCCCGGGGCTGAGTGACCTTGGCCAACCCCCGTCCCTTCAGGAGGAACTCTCAGTACCCACCCAGCCCCCACACCTCAGGGTTCCCCTCCCTGCGGCTCTGTGGCCATACCCCCACCAGGGCCGACTTTAGGCCAATTCAACCAATTCCCCTGAATCGGGCCCCAGGCCCAAGCCCCGGTACGGTGTACCGGCAAGAGCCAGTGCGCTGTACCAGGGTGGTCCGGCTTCCCCAGGGGGCAATTTAAAGGACCTAGGGCTCCCAGCAGGGGCCGGAGCCCCAGGCCCTTTAAATTGCCACCAGACCCCCACTGCTGGAGCCCTGGGGTAGGGCTGCGGGGCTCTGGGGGCTATTTAAAAAGTCTGGGACTCCCGCTGCCTCTACCGCCCTGGCCCTTTAAATAGCCACTGGAGCCCCGCTGCTTCCCCAGGGCTCCCGCGGCTATTTAATGGGCCGGGGCAGTAGAAGCAGGGGAGCCCTGAGCCCTTTAAATAGCCCCCAGAGCCCTGGGATAGCGGGGGACTCGGGGGCTATTTAAAGCTGCCTCTGCTGCACCCCGTCCCCGCACCAGCCCCGCACCGCCTGCCCTGCCCGCAGCCAGCCCCGTCTCCAGCCAGCCCTGCACCCCCTGTCCGCAGCCAGCCCCTGCTGCACCCCTGCCCTACCTCCAGCCCCGCCACCCCTGTTCTGCCCGCACCAGCCCCGCCCCCCTGCCCTGCCTGCAGCCAGCCCTGCACCCCCTGCCCACAGCCAGCCTCTGCCGCACCCCCTGCCCTGTCTCCAGGCAACCCCTGCCGCACCCCCCTGCGGCCCTGCCCAAAGCCAGCCAGCCCCACACACCCCTGTCTCCAGCCAGCCCCGCACCCCTTGCCCTGCCTGCAGCCAGACCCTACCTCCAGTGAGCCCCTGCCCAGCCTCCAGCCAGCCCCATGTCCACTGGTGCCCTGCAGTTCCCAGGGCAGTAACCCTGCACACCTGCTTCAATGAGGGGGGCAGGGAGCAGCTGGGACCCACACATGTGCACACCACTAGGGTGACCAGACAGCAAGTGTGAAAAATCGGGACAGGGGGTGGGGGATAATAGGATCCTATAAGAAAAAGACCCAAAAATCGGGACTGTCCCTATAAAATCAGGACATCTGGTCACCCTAGCACACCCCCAGGGAGTGGCGGGGACCACACACGAGAAACGGAGCTCATTAATAACCGATCAACAGCATATATGATGCAATGTACAGAATATATAATTTTATTTTTTATATAGTTATGGAAAGTAAATAATACATGGAAGAAATTAAAGGCTTTTTTTTCCATTATTTTTTTTGTTAGTCATCCCTGCCGGGGCCCCGCCAAAAATGTTCGATTTGGGCCCCGTCCTTCCTAAAGCCGGCGCTGCTGGAGAGAACAGGAGGATTCAGTCAGCAGGGGCTGCCGATCCGTCCCATTCACCAGGGCTGCCATCCTGCGGCTTCAGCATTAGTGGCTGGGGTGACTTGGGGAAAGGTCTCAACCTCCCCACATCCCACTTCACTGCTGCCAGAATCCCTCCTGCCCCCCCGCTACAGTCCCCTCCCTACCCAACCTGGGTGGGGCTGGAGGAGAGGGGTCTGAGAACTTGAGCTGTGGATTGGAGGTGGAACAGCTGTCAGGGGCACTGACGGGGAAGTGGCAGGAGCTCCCCGTACAAGGAGGGGGGTTGCCACTGGAGGTCACTAGGAAGGACAACAAGACTCCATCCTGGGAGTCAGGAGGGGGAATCCATCCCTCAGAGGTGGGCAGGGGCTGGGTGGAAATGCTGCTGGTTCCAGGGGCCGTTAATCCCCCCTGATTCCTCGGAGGCGTCTGAGTCTCAGACAGGTTCTCGTTCCCTTGCAGCAGGAGGACGTCACGGCCAATGTGATGCGCCAGCTCCGTATCATGCGGCACTTGCACCAGGTGCCCGAGGCGCTGCAGGGCCTGTGCCTCTGAGGCCACCAGCAACTCCCGCTCCCTGCTGGAGGTACTGCTCTCGCTCTCTGTAAATTGGGAGCTAGTGGAAGGGGAAATGGAGCCCCCTGGCACTCACAGAAAGCTGATTACAGAATGAGCCCGAACTGAGAGGCACCATATCCGCCCCCCTAAAGAGCCAGACTTCAGTGGTGATACAGCCCAACCGGGGTAGCAACAGGATTGAGAACGAGGTAGGAAGTTCAGAGCAGCAAGGAAAGCCTGGAGGGGAACTTGAGAAGAGAGGTTGGAAAAGTGCAGCAAAGAGAAAGGAGCAGACCTAGCTGTTGGGTCCAGGGCCCTGGGCTGCTATCAATGTCAGGGTGGGACTGGGTTCCCCTACCGGCCCCAGAGGAGGCGGCGTACACGCACCTGGAGAGGGTTCCCAAGCCCAGCAAGGGGGCTACAGGCTGAGCAAGTGCCCCAGCGATGGCAGAAGGACTTCTGTCTGTGGAAAGACCTCTTTGAACTTTTAGTGTGAGGCAAGCTGGGCCCCAGAAGGGTGGACTAAAGGTGGTGACCTGGCCGGAGTTACCAGGCAGAGAAACTGCCGTGGTGCTGGAGCGACCATGGATGGGGGACGCTAGCCCAGCGAGAGGGCTGTGATGCCATGCCTGGCCGCCGGGGGGCACCTAACGATGAGTAGATTCATTTATGATTAGCATAGTTGGCAGGATTGAGTTCCCCCTGTGAGCCGTGAGGGAAGTCTTGGTTGCTGAAGGAATCATAGAATATCAGGGTTGGAAGGGACCTCCGGAGGTCATCTAGTCCAACCCCCTGCTAAAAGCAGAACCAATCCCCAGACAGTTTTTTGCCCTGATCCCTAAATGGCCCCCTCAAGGATAGAGCTCACAACCCCGGGTGTAGCAGGCCAATGCTCAAACCACTGAGCTATCCCTCCCCCAAGCAGGTGTATCAAGGGACCAAGCTGGTCACTGGATTTCCCACTTCAGTTCCAGGGACTGGCTAAGCAGCCAAAACAGATCTAGGGGTTTCTCCTGCAGCTCCTAGAAAACCAACAGACGCAGAAGGAAGTGCAGGTGGAGCTACAGATGCAGCAGCAGCAATACCTGTGAGAGATCCTGCAAAGGGAAATCAACCCAGGATCTGCTATGCCCATGGACAAAAAGAGCAGAGAAGGAGAGCATGCCTGGGCTGTGCTGAGAAGGTTAGCCCAGGGAGAAGGGCATGAGAAAGTGTACAAGCGTGGCCTAAGGCCAAGATGGGAGCAAGAGTTCTTTGTTTTGGGGGCAGAGAAGCAGGCCACATCAAAAGACACGGCCTGCTTAGGAAATTGCTGAGTGGCTGAACGAGGGGCCAGGGCCCTAAGAAGTTAGAAAGAAAGGAGAAGGAGAAGGTGTCCTCTGACACAAACCCCCATGAGGCAGGCAAGGTGGAGGTGGCTGGGGGGCTCCACCAGTATGTCACAGAGCTACTCTCTGTGGATCACCCCGCTCAATGAGTGTTCATTCTAGGAAGCAAGCCGGCTAGACAGTAAAACAGCAGAGGCTGCTCCCAATGCTACACTCGGTTTCTCAGAAATGAGTAGACTTTATGGGCAGAAGAGACCGTTAGAGCATCTAATCTGACCCCCTGCATATCACAGGCCTTTCTGCACCATATGGGGCAGGCAGAGCTCTGCCTGGGCGCAGGGGGAATGGGATGAGGGTAGATCAAGGAAAGGGGGGAGGGGAATGGGTGTGAGGGAAAGAGCTCCTGTCCCAGATGAAGGAATTTGGGGGCAGAGGAAAGGACCCTGCTCCACAGAGAGGGGAGAGGGTTTCTGTGAGTGCCAGGGGGCTCCATTTCCCCTTCCACTAGCTCCCCATTTACAGAGAGCCAGAGCAGTACCTGCAGCAGAGAGCGGGAGTTGCTGGTGGCCTCAGAGGCACAGGCCCTGCAGCGCCTCGGGAACCTGGCGCAAGTGCCGCATGATACGGAGCTGGCGCATCACATTGGCCGTGACGTCCTCCTGCTGCAAGGGAACGAGAACCTGTCTGAGACTCAGACGCCTCCGAGGAATCAGGGGGGATTAACGGCCCCTGGAACCAGCAGCATTTCCACCCAGCCCCTGCCCACCTCTGAGGGATGGATTCCCCCTCCTGACCCCCACGATGGAGTCTTGTTGTCCTTCCTAGTGACCTCCAGTGGCAACCCCCCTCCTTGTACGGGGAGCTCCTGCCACTTCCCCCTCAGTGCCCCTGACAGCTGTTCCACCTCCAATCCACAGCTCAAGTTCTCAGACCCCTCTCATCCAGCCCCACCCAGGTTGGGTAGGGAGGGGACTGTAGCGGGGGGAGCAGGAGGGATTCTGGCAGCAGTGAAGTGGGATGTGGGGAGGTTGAGACCTTTCCCCAAGTCACCCCAGCCACTAATGCTGAAGCCGCAGGATGGCAGCCCTGGTGAATGGGACGGATCGGCAGCCCCTGCTGACTAGGGTTGCCATACGTCCGGTTTTTCCCGGACATGTCCTGCTTTTCGGCAATCAAACGCCCGTCCGGGGGGAATTGCCGAAAAGCCAAACATGTCCGGGAAAATGCCGGCCGGGCACTTCCCCTCCCGCGGCTGCTCTGCTCTGCTCCTCCCCTCTCAGACTTTAAGAGCCGAGCTGCCCGAGCCAGCGCTACCAGCTTCGGGCAGCCCCCCCTGCCTCCGGACCCCCAGCCGCTGGCCAGGCACTTCCCTTCCCGGGCTCCAGCTGAGCTGCTCCGCTCCTCCCCTCTCAGACTTTAAGAGCCGAGCTGCCCGAGCCAGCGCTACTGGCTTCGGGCAGCCCCCCCTGCCTCCGGACCCCGAGCCACAGGCCAGGCACTTCCCTTCCCGGGCTCCAGCTGCGCTGGGGAAGCGCCGGCCGGGGGCGCAGGGTCTGGGGGCTGCCCGGCAAACCGTGACGCCGGTAGCGCTGGGGCAGCCCTTTCCCCATGGCTGGGAGTGGGAGGAAGGAGGGGGCTGAGTTAGGGCGGGGAAGGGGTGGAGTTGGGGCGGGGCTAGGGGTGGGGAAATGGGCGGGGCCAGGGCCCATGGAGGGTCCTCTTTTTTTATTTATTAGACATGGTAACCCTACTGCTGACTGAATCCTCCTGTTCTCTCCAGAAGGGGTCCAGCCTTGCCAGCAGCAGGACAAGCGTCCCCTGCCCATGTGCCTCAGCCTTGCCTGGTCAGACGCCATCACCCGTCAGTCCTTGGCCTCCCAGGCTGCCAGTGATGGGAGCAACTCTGGATGGTGGCTCGGGTGACACAGACACCAGACCACTAGGAATTGGGTGCGGCCCTGTGGGACAGGAGAGTCTCGCAGAGGGCACTTGGGGGACTCTCCTGCCCTTCCCAAGAGCGATAGCACCCTGTCCTAAGAACATAAGTCTGGGATGAGGCAAAGCTTGTCATTAATTAACCTGGCTAAAGAGCTGGGTGGAGCTGCTCCGGAGACAAGCTGGCTCGCTCCTGCTCATGGAGGTGAATTCATCTCCCTTCCCAGGAGCACCTGCTCTCCCTTTCATTCCCCACCAGGCTCCTTGTGCCAGGCCAGCGAATGGCCACAGGATGGGAATGAGGCCTGGGCCCCGCCCCAATCTCCTGAGTCTAATGCAGCTGCTCAACTTTTCCCCCATCAGCTGCTGGGTTTCCCCCAGGAGGGAGTAGGTGACAGGGAGAGAGAGACACACACATTTGTCCTTCTGGTTGCAGGGCTTGTGTCCTTCCAATCCCATTGGTGGCTGCACAGTGGGCAGAGTCCTCGCTGCGTGCCTGGCCCAACAGAATTGCAGGGCGTGGTGTGGAACACAGAAAGAGATAGAGAGACTCATCCTCCAGCCGGGGTCAGTCTGAGAGAAATTGGCTGGGGTCCCAGTCTCACTCTTCTAGCGGGTGCCATTTCCCAGCTGGGTTCCTTATCCCTCTGGTGCAGCAGCAGCTGGTAGAGCCGGTAAACCCCATCCCTGGCCTGCCGGCTGATGTCCTTGGCTGGGTCACTGACGGACAGAGCCAGCTGTGCCATGTGGTGACCCATCCTGGGGAATTCCGCTGAGTTCTAATGGACGGGAGAGGGAGAGGGGACTCCATCAGCATTTTCCTGTTAGCTCCCAGTCCCCCCGGGCCAGGACTCTCCTTCCCCTCAGCCCCTCTGCAGGAGATGCTAGAGGATAGGAGCTAGAGCCAGACCCTTAATTTCCTCTGCCCCCAAGGAAGCCTGCAGCACAGGGCTGTGGGCAGGGCCCTCCATGAGGACTTGCTTCCCCAGCTGCTCCAGGATGACAGGGAGGCATGAACCTGGAGCACAGTCCCCTTAAAAGCCCAGAGTCACCACTTAACTAGGACAAGAAGAACTTGACTCAAGCCAGGCTCACTCTCTGCTCTGACTCTGCCTTCCCAAGAGGAACACTCCTAACCCACAGCCCCTGCAGCAGCAGATCCTACAGCCCGTCAGAGCCAGATCACCTACCCCTGGAGTCAGGAAGCTGGGGTCAGAGATCACGTACGTCAAACTCAGGGAGGGTGATGGTGAATCTGAGCAGGGCCGTGCTGCTCTTAACGGCCCTGGCTCTCTCTCGCGGCACCCTGGACACGATCCAGTAGTTAATGTGCTGTGGGGAAAGGAGGCATTGCACTGACTGCCCTGACCAAGGATGCCCACTGGGGGCCCGGCTAGGAGGACAGACTGGAAAATGGATCTAAGAGTGAAGGTAAAATTGCCCCCACCCCTCTCATCGGGCTCACCTCCAAGATGTACTGGAGCCTGTCGGTGTCTGGGGACTCTGCCAGCAGGTTCCCCAGCATGGCGTCCAGGAGGTCTGGCAAGACCCTAGGCAGATCCTGAAAGCAAGGGAGAGCCATGGGTCAGAGTTAGGGAAACTGGGGCTAAACTTGCCACAGGATGGGAAGTGGGGTCTCTGGGAAGCACTGGTGTGACCCCCAAACACATATCCTGGCCTCTCTCCTTCACATCCCACTGCAGGCAATTAGCAAGGACTCATGGCAGGATGACAGCTGGCTCTTCAATCCATGACTTTAGCTGATCTACCTGCACTTGGGCGGTGTCCTTCTCCATGCCCAGGGTGAAGACGGCGTGCAGGGCAGCTCGAAGGAGGTGGGTCTCCAGCTCTGGCTCCACAGCAGGTGTCATGGTGCTGGAAGAGAGAGGAGCCGGTATTAGACTGTGCAGTGCGGGGATGGGACTGGCACCAACACGCAGGTTAAACTGCAGGGAAATAGGCACAGGCTGGCAAGAAGGGAAACTGAGGCACCGAGCCAGGGAATGACAAGGCCAAGGGGTCTCAGACAGACAGTGGCAGGGCAGGAATAGCACCTGTTCCCTGCACCCTGCTGCCCCTCCTGTATCTGATCCTGGGAGTGAGCCTCTCCCCAAAGCCGTTGCAATGTTACTGGAGTGAAAAGAACAGCCCAGCCAGGAGAGAGTGACCCTTCCCCGCACCTCTGCCAGAGGAGCCACCCTTGGGCGGTGACCTGGGAGTGGGAGTGGGAGGGGCAGTGACTGCCAGCCCTGGGCCTGAGCAGCACTGGGGTTAGGGGAACCGGGCCGGAGGGTCTCGGTACCTGAGGTTGCCCACAGCAATCAGGGAGTTAGCGAGGACGGCGCCGGGTGGAGAGTTATCAGGCAGCTCCTCAATGAGTTCCTGTGAGACCCAAAGGAGACAAAGGAGCGTGTGAGATTCGGGCCACACTGGACATTGCTGGTTTCCTATTGACCTGTGGGACTTTGGGCAAGTTGCTCCCCGCTCTAGGCTCTGTCCCCAGCAGTCAAATGGGGATTTCATACTTTCCCACTATTGGAAAGTGCTGGGAGAATCCCCCAGCAAAAGCTGCTCTGACAGTGCTAAGCAGCATCTGACCATTAGAGGTCAGAGCACACTGCCCAGGAGGAGGAGTGTTTGGTTCTGGGCTGTTGGAGTACGGGCTTTCAACCATCTGTGCACACATATTATTCTAATTGCATCTAGACCACATCTCCCTAGTTTGTTTGTGAGAATGTCCTTATTAACACCAAGATGGATCACATCTACTGTTTACCCACCTCCACTAGGCCCGTAACCCTGCCAAAGAAGGAGCTAGGATTTGTTTGGAATGATTTGTTCTTGACAAGTCCATGCTCACTAGTCCTAAGAACCAAATTGTCCTGTAGGTGCTGACAAACTGATTGTTTAATGAGGAGTTCCAGTATCTTTCCAGGTATGTTAATGGATGGGAAGACGTTCTTTTTCAGGGATCTCTGACGAGAACTGGGGCACAGCACGTAGTTTGTTGAGGCCATAAAATGGAGACAGGCACCTCTTCTCTTCTCCCAGCACCCCAGATACCTAAAAGGGTGGGACTCACATCCCTCAATGGGCTTTAAAAAAGACAATGGTTACAATGTGGCCCCAACCATTTCTGGTTTCTGCAGACTAGATGTTTTAGCAAAGTTTAGAATTCCTTGGTGCTCAACACCGTGAAACTCCCCTTTCTCCTTTACAAAGGGCTTTAACGCCCCTTATCTCACCCAGGCTCTCGACTGCCCAAAGTTGGAGAATTGTCCCTGTTCCCACTGCAGAGCACCCCCCACGACACACACACAGAGTCCTCCTGGTGGTGGGAGGGGAACAGAGGAAAGGACAGAAGACGTAAGAGATGAAGAGAAAGGAGGGAGGGATGGAGGAAAAGGTAAAACAAAAAGGACAAACCCTAATGTCCCCAGTGATTCTAAGGGACAAAATCCCAGGTGGGGAATAAAATTCGACCACCTTAAGCTAGTGTTTTCCATGCCTAGAATTCAGCTGGCGCCAGATGCATCAGACTCAACAGGTTCCAAACCTCTCGGAGGCTCTTACCTTCTAAACAGGGACGTCTGTTTTCTAGTAAAATCAGGAAAAAGAAAAGAGAAAACTCAAAAGAGGTTCCTCCTGGCGCTCACGTACGTGACCTTTAATACTCTCTCAGTCCTCAAAGAGAGACCTCGAGAAGGAGACTTGCTGAAGCAAAGCTACAGGGGACTCTGAGGTTTCCCTGGCCCTGCGCCCCTGTCCTGCCTGGCTGATGTCAGCATCTCTCTGTGAGGTCACCACCTCCCCAGCACCTTTGACCAATAGTCTGAGATCCTGCAAAAGGCCTTTGTGATGTCACTGCCACACCCACTCCTCCCCTGCAGTGCTAATATCCTGCCACAGGGCAGACACTTTGGAGGTTTGAGCTACACAAAGAAGAGACACTTAGATCTCAAAAATTAGATGAGATGTTTCAGTCTGAGCTAAGTAGTTGCTGCTCTTAACAATTGCAACATAATAAAATACAAATAAAATAGACTATTTCAGCCATTCTATTATGTCCTAATCTGATCTGAGTAAACGTGATAGGACACCTCATCTTACGCACTGCTCCTAGTGACACTCTCCAATAGATCCCCATCCTCCACCTGTCGGGAGGTAGGTAGGAGCGGATTGTTATCCCTACTTGAAAGAGGGAGAAGCTAAGGCTGAGAAAGGAGAATTGACTTGTCTTAGGTCACACAGCCAGTCCGTGGCAGAGTTGGGAATAGGACCCAAGAGCCCTGATTTTCAAACTAACCATCGGATCTTGAATTTCAGACATTGAATGACCTGAATAAAGTGTTCTCAAGTGAGTTCCAGACCAGCAAGAGTTCATAGTAATTATTCAGCAAGTATTTTAGGAGAACTGGAATGGTAGAGAAAATAATGAACTGCAGAGAAGCAGCAAAATTTGTTGAACATATGACTGGTTATGACTATTTATTTGTTCTTAAAAGAAAACAATAGGGACCTGAGTCTCCTCCCTGTCAATAACCCCCTGCTCAGCCAATCAGGGTAGAGACCGAGGGGCGGGGGGATGAGGGTTCTCACCAGAGAGCCCAAAGGATGGCCCAGGTCACCGCTGGGGATCACTGTCTGAGCACTATTTCAACGCCACATTTTTCGGTGGACCTCCCACAATGGGAGTTGTAGAGCACCCCCCACGACACACACACACACCCCTCCTGGTGGTGGGAGGGGAACGGGGAAAGGACAAAAGAAGTAAGAGATGAAGAGAAAGGAGGGAGGGATGGAGGAAAAGGTAAAACAAAAAGGACAAACCTTAATGTCCCCAGAGATTCTAAGGGACAAAATCCCAGGTGGGGAATAAAATTTGGCCACCTTAAGCTAGTGTTTTCCATGCCTAAAATTCAGCTAGCGCCAGATGCATCAGACTCAACAGGTTCCAAACCTCTCGGAGGCTCTTACCTTCTAAACAGGGACGTCAGTTTTCTAGTGAAATCAGGAAAAAGAAAGGAGAAAACTCAAAAGAGGTTCCTCCTGGTGCTCACATACATGAACCCAAATACTCTCTCAGACCTCAAAGAGAGATCTCGAGAAGGGGACTTGCTGAAGCAAAGCCACAGGGGTCTCTGAGGTTTCCCTGGCCCTGCGCCCCTGTCCTGCCTGGCTGATGTCAGCATCCCTCTGTGAGGTCACCACCTCCCCTGCACCTTTGGCCAATAGGCTGAGGTTCTGCAAAAGGCCTTTGTGATGTCACTGCCACACACACCCCTCCCCTGCAGTGCTAATGTCCTGCCACAGGGCTGACACTCTGGAGGTTTGAGCTACTCCCTGTGGATCACCCCACTCAATGAGTGTTCATTCTAGAAAGCAAGCCGGCTAGACAGTAAAACATCACAAGCTGCTCCCAATGCTACACTCGGTTTCTCAGCAATGAGTAGACTTTATGGGCAGCAGAGACCGTTAGAGCATCTAATCTGACCCCCTGCATATCACAGGCCTCCTGTCTACCACAATAGCTACTTTTGGGGCAAACACATTCCGGAAAGGCATCTAGTCTTTATTAATGACATCAAGAGATGGAGAATCCACCACTTTCCTTGGTAGCTTCTTCCTGTGGTCAATCATCCTCGCTGTTGAATATTTGTGCCTTATTTGTCATAGGAATTTGTCTCTTTTCACCTTCCAGCCATTGGGTCTTGTTCTGCCTTTCTCTGCTAGACTAGAGAGCCCTTTAATACCCAGTATTTTCTCTCCATTAAGGCACTTCAACACTTCAATGAAGTCCCCTTCAATCTTCTTTTGATAAGCTAAACAGGTTGAGCTCTTTCCATAGCTCACTAGAAGGCATTTTTCTCCAGCCCTCAGAACATTTCATGGCTCTTTGCTGCCCCAGCTCCAATTTCTAGGACCATCTTTTTCAAAGGAGGACACCAAGACTGGAGGCAGTATTCCAATAGCAGTCTCACTGCTGCTGTGTCACCTCCCTATCCTACTCACGGCTCTGCTCCTACGTCTAATGATGGCTTTAGCCCTGTTCACCACAGCATCACACTGGGAGCTCATGTTGAGTGGCTTCTCCACTCTGGCCCCTAAATCCTTTTCAGAGTCACTGCTTTCCTGGATCCACGTCCCCATTCTGGAGGTGTGGCCGGCGTGCCTTGTTGCCACGTATAGGACCTTGCATTGGGCTCTGCTCAAACTTGTTTTCTTTGAATGGGTCCAGCTGGCCGAATGAGCCAGATCGCTCTGTATCACTGCCCTCTCCCCATCAGGAATTACCACTCTGCCTGTATTTTGTCACCCCTCAATCTTATCCGCAGTGATTGTATGTTTTCTCCCAATTCATTGATAACAATTATTTTAAAAAATTAGTCCTTGAGAGCTTCTTCAGACCCTTAGTACCCAGGACCTGCTCCCCACATCACAGTGAGAAATGCTGTCCAGCCCTGCTGGTACAGAGGGGATAAGCACAGAACAAACGTACCTTTAGGAGCTGTGTTGTCCATAGGCTCTGAACAACATGTGGGGGTCAGCAGATTACAAACGCACGACAGACCTGTAGTGTAGACAGGTCCCAACTGTGTCTCGGTTTCCCACCCTGTAAAATGGGGAGAAGAAACAAAACCTTGATTAGCTCCTTGACAGCTGGGGAAACCGAGGCACCCAGCGGTGCAGAGACTCGCTCATGGTCCCAAAGCCAGGAATAGAAAACAGCAGATCTGATAGCCAGGCCTGGGACCTAACCCTGGTTTTCCTGGCCTTGCTGCTCTAAGTTTAGTCACAGCCGCCATGTCTTTTCCCCCGTGTCCCTTAACCCCACGTCACTGCAGAAGAGAGATTTTCTGGTAGCCAGCTGGCTCTCCTGCATGTGGATGTCGTTCCAAAAGACGTGCTCTGACTCAGTCCCATGCTATGGTTGGCTGAAGGAACCACGTGGTCACATTCTAGCCCTGAGTTATACAGGAGGGGCGACTAGATGCACATAATGGTCCTTTCTGACCTGAACCTCTATCAATCGCTACATTTTCTGCTGCTAGGAAGAGAACTCTGGACCTATTTTCTCTCATTCACTTTCAGTCGGAATAATTTCAATCCAGGCCAAAGGATTTCCTCTTCCATTGTGTCTTCAGCACCTTTGGGAGCAACCAGTTACTGTTACCCACAGGTTACCAGTTTCAACCTGTCCCAGGGTGAGATGGCAGGGAAAGGGGTTGGAGCTCAACTGCACCTGGCCCAGGTGATGCAGGTCCCTAGGGTGAAGGGAATAAGTGTGGGGGTCACGTGACAAGACGCAGCCTGTGACTAGGACCCAGGCCTGCTGAGAGATAGAAGGGCAGCCTGTACTCAGCCAGGAGAGAGACCCCAAGGGAAGCAGGCATGGGAGGGGCTTGGAGAGTCCTTTAAAGGTCAGGGACAAGCTGGGAAGGGGCCAGGCTGAGCACTAAGGACAAGGCCCTAGGAGGGAAAGACAGGGCAGTTTAGGAGATGGGGCAGATAGTCCAGTTGGTTTCGGCTCCCAGGACCAGACACCCAGAGGTGAAGGTGATTGTCGGGGCTTCTGTCCTTCTTCCCCAGTGTAGATTTGATAGTGGAGAAGACTGATGCCGTAAGGGGGAAGTGAGTTACCCCAAGGTCACCCAGTGAGTTTATATCACCAATGCATACTCGGAAGGATCTAATAGAAATATGGATTTTCCAGTCTCTTCTTTCTAGGAGTCCCCAGGGCTAAGGTAAAACCCCTGCAGCCCCTCCCCATTCTGCTCACCTCCAAGATGTGCTGGAGTTTGTCTGTGCTGGGGGGTGCTGTCAGCAGGATCGAGAGCTCGTCATCCATGTTCTCTGGGCAGGCCTTGCTCAGAGCCTGCCAGCGGAGGGAGACCAGGGGTCAGGAGCCTGCATTAGCACCGGTGTGCCATTGACCAAGAGCTGGCTGAGGTAAGCGCCGCCTGGCCGGAGCTCGCACCCAGAAACCCTGCCCCAGGTCGGAACCCCCTCCCACACCCAAATTCCCTCCCAGACCTCACACCCGGCACCCCAACCCCCTGCCCCAGGTCAGAACCCCCTCCTGTACCCTAATCCCTCCCAGACCCCACACCCCCACCCCAATCCCCTACCCCAGCCCTGAGCCCCCTCCCGCACCCAAACTCCCTCCCAGAGTCCGCACCCCAACCCTCTGTCCCAGCCCGGATCCCCCTCTGGCACCCCAACCCCCTAATCTCCAGCCCAATCCCAGAGCCCGCATCCCCACCGGAGCCCTCACCCCTCCCTGCACTCCAACCCCCAGCTCCAGCCCAGTGAAAGTGAGTGAGGGTGTGAGAGCGAACGACTGAGAGAGGTGGGCTGGGCTGGAGTGAGTGGGGGTGGGGCCTTGGGGAAGGGCATGAAAGGGGTTGGGTCAAGGGCGTTTGGTTTTGTGCAAGTAGAAAGTTGGCAACCCTACTTAAGGACCTTTGAAAAGCAGCCTCCTTAGCACCGCTCCTGATACCAGGGGCCAAGGCGCCCCCGGACATGAGAACCACAATAGGCCAGAGCAAAACGCTGCGTTAGAAATCGGAGCTCAGGCTGCCAAGCGAACGATAGCTGACAGACAGGAGATGCAGGAATTAAGGTTGTGCCTTCAGCCAGCAACTGGTATTCATCCGTTTGCACCACACACACACCTGTAGGCAGGGCCACTATTTCCTTGTCTGTCTGCCCGTTTAGCGTCTCTCGGTCCTTACTGTGCCCATCACCGTGGTGTCTGAGTGGCAAACCAAGGGTTTGACGTGTGCATATGAAACTGCCTGACTGGAAGGACGTGGTTTGGTGTGGATCAGTGACTGCTGGGGCGATTGGTGGCAGAAGGCTCTGAGGGCCTGGCTCATTCCGACCTGGCTCATTCCAATGGCTTCTACAGCTGAGAGCAGCCCAGTCTCCTGCCTGGGTCCGACGCAAACCAGGAAGTACAGGACCACGGTTAATAAGAACAGCTCAAAAGATCATTTTCGCTGACCCAGCCCTGCACAGATTTCCAGCTTAGGTTTGCATTTTCAGCAAAAGTTCTTCTTGATTATTTTCTCCCAACCCCCTTCTGCCTCCATAATAGCCAGCCACCCCGTCAGTCGCATCCTGGGGCGCTCCAGGGACAGCGTGTGTGCGTGTATGTGTACATCTGTACCTATGTGTATGTGTACATGTGTGTATGTATGCGTGTACATGTATGTGCACATGAGTGTGTGCACATGTGAGTGTGCGTGTGTATGTGTGTACATGTACCCCAGTCAGATGTATACATCTGGATTTCCTTTGAAAGAATTTTCAAATTGAGCTGATCAAGTGCAATGGCAAAGCACCCAATTCCTCTGCCCCCCAACTGCCTTCGTTGCTTTAACGTACAACCTGCTCTGCTGGCACCTCTGACTCCTGAAAGCCCTAACGCTCCAGGGGAGCAGGCCGTACCCTACCCTGCCCTGGCTGCCCCGGGTGTTACCTCGGAGGGAATCGTTCCAGATTCCAATGGGTGGCAGGTCCAGGGAAGAGCCTTATCTGGGGGGAGGCTGTACCAGACCCGCCCGACCCAGGCAGGCTCCCAGGTACTCTCTGCTCGGGGCTGATAAGGCTCCTTAGCAGTTTCTCTCCAAACAAATTCCAGTTCAAGATACCTGAGAGCTCCACAGCAGGGCAGCATCCCCAGAGCGCAGCAGGGCGGGGGTTAGGGGGAGCAGTCGGTAGCAGCACCTGCTCCTCGTACGGCAGGAGCGAGAAGTGCCAGCCTCTCTGCACAGAGCAGCAGCGTTCAGTATGGGCCAGACGTGCTGCGGTGATGGGTAAGAGCGGGCTCGGAGAGCCAGAGGGTCTGTGGGGCAGCGCTGGGCCCTTCTGCTCCGCACTAGGGCCGGGTGGGCGTGTTCAGCTGGGATTGGAACCCACCAGCACTTGTGGGTGTGAATGTGGGGCTGGAACTCAATGTGGGGCGCTACTGGGGGGAAGGGCAGAGAGACACCTGGGCTGAGACCCCAGCTCCAGGGACACAGTCACTCCTGCCCAGCCGGGTAAAATTGCCCAGCTGTGTGACAGCCCCCCCATCCCCGAGGGGTTCCCCCCCCCGGTATGTCACAGCAGGGTAATGTGCATACTGAACGGCAGGGGTTGCCAGAGACTGGCTGGGAGAGGCCTTTGGGGATGGAGGAAGCAGCACTAAGGTACATGCCAACCTCCCTACAGAGGAGGGGCCGTGCCCCACAGGTGTGGGGCAGGGAGCTGGGACACTGCGTGGTGGGTCATTGTCTGGCCCAGGCCCTTCCTAGCTGGAGGCCGAGGCATTTTCTTCAGGTCACCTTCCGCTGCAGCTTGGCCACGGGCCCCCATACCCTCTAGTCCAGCCAGGGATCCCAAGTGGGGATTGTCACGGCTGGCTCCTCCCTGCTGCCAGCAGCTCTTCACTACCAGGGAATTCCTGAAATCCTGTGTGCTCCTCCCCCCACACCTCCTGGGGCTGTGAGTGCCCTCCTCCCGGACAGCCCCCCCCCCGAGAGCTCTGAGTGCCCCTGGCCAGTCCCTCCCCTCAGCCCCCCCCCCACTTCCTGGGGCTCTGAGTGCCCTCAGCCTGTCCCCCTCCCACACCCCGGGGCTGAGTGACCTTGGCCAACCCCCGTCCCTTCAGGAGGAACTCTCAGTACCCACCCAGCCCCCACACCTCAGGGTTCCCCTCCCTGCGGCTCTGTGGCCATACCCCCACCAGGGCCGACTTTAGGCCAATTCAACCAATTCCCCTGAATCGGGCCCCAGGCCCAAGCCCCGGTACGGTGTACCGGCAAGAGCCAGTGCGCTGTACCAGGGTGGTCCGGCTTCCCCAGGGGGCAATTTAAAGGACCTAGGGCTCCCAGCAGGGGCCGGAGCCCCAGGCCCTTTAAATTGCCACCAGACCCCCACTGCTGGAGCCCTGGGGTAGGGCTGCGGGGCTCTGGGGGCTATTTAAAAAGTCTGGGACTCCCGCTGCCTCTACCGCCCTGGCCCTTTAAATAGCCACTGGAGCCCCGCTGCTTCCCCAGGGCTCCCGCGGCTATTTAATGGGCCGGGGCAGTAGAAGCAGGGGAGCCCTGAGCCCTTTAAATAGCCCCCAGAGCCCTGGGATAGCGGGGGACTCGGGGGCTATTTAAAGCTGCCTCTGCTGCACCCCGTCCCCGCACCAGCCCCGCACCGCCTGCCCTGCCCGCAGCCAGCCCCGTCTCCAGCCAGCCCTGCACCCCCTGTCCGCAGCCAGCCCCTGCTGCACCCCTGCCCTACCTCCAGCCCCGCCACCCCTGTTCTGCCCGCACCAGCCCCGCCCCCCTGCCCTGCCTGCAGCCAGCCCTGCACCCCCTGCCCACAGCCAGCCTCTGCCGCACCCCCTGCCCTGTCTCCAGGCAACCCCTGCCGCACCCCCCTGCGGCCCTGCCCAAAGCCAGCCAGCCCCACACACCCCTGTCTCCAGCCAGCCCCGCACCCCTTGCCCTGCCTGCAGCCAGACCCTACCTCCAGTGAGCCCCTGCCCAGCCTCCAGCCAGCCCCATGTCCACTGGTGCCCTGCAGTTCCCAGGGCAGTAACCCTGCACACCTGCTTCAATGAGGGGGGCAGGGAGCAGCTGGGACCCACACATGTGCACACCACTAGGGTGACCAGACAGCAAGTGTGAAAAATCGGGACAGGGGGTGGGGGATAATAGGATCCTATAAGAAAAAGACCCAAAAATCGGGACTGTCCCTATAAAATCAGGACATCTGGTCACCCTAGCACACCCCCAGGGAGTGGCGGGGACCACACACGAGAAACGGAGCTCATTAATAACCGATCAACAGCATATATGATGCAATGTACAGAATATATAATTTTATTTTTTATATAGTTATGGAAAGTAAATAATACATGGAAGAAATTAAAGGCTTTTTTTTCCATTATTTTTTTGGTTAGTCATCCCTGCCGGGGCCCCGCCAAAAATGTTCGATTTGGGCCCCGTCCTTCCTAAAGCCGGCGCTGCTGGAGAGAACAGGAGGATTCAGTCAGCAGGGGCTGCCGATCCGTCCCATTCACCAGGGCTGCCATCCTGCGGCTTCAGCATTAGTGGCTGGGGTGACTTGGGGAAAGGTCTCAACCTCCCCACATCCCACTTCACTGCTGCCAGAATCCCTCCTGCCCCCCCGCTACAGTCCCCTCCCTACCCAACCTGGGTGGGGCTGGAGGAGAGGGGTCTGAGAACTTGAGCTGTGGATTGGAGGTGGAACAGCTGTCAGGGGCACTGACGGGGAAGTGGCAGGAGCTCCCCGTACAAGGAGGGGGGTTGCCACTGGAGGTCACTAGGAAGGACAACAAGACTCCATCCTGGGAGTCAGGAGGGGGAATCCATCCCTCAGAGGTGGGCAGGGGCTGGGTGGAAATGCTGCTGGTTCCAGGGGCCGTTAATCCCCCCTGATTCCTCGGAGGCGTCTGAGTCTCAGACAGGTTCTCGTTCCCTTGCAGCAGGAGGACGTCATGGCCAATGTGATGCGCCAGCTCCGTATCATGCGGCACTTGCACCAGGTGCCCGAGGCGCTGCAGGGCCTGTGCCTCTGAGGCCACCAGCAACTCCCGCTCCCTGCTGGAGGTACTGCTCTCGCTCTCTGTAAATTGGGAGCTAGTGGAAGGGGAAATGGAGCCCCCTGGCACTCACAGAAAGCTGATTACAGAATGAGCCCGAACTGAGAGGCACCATATCCGCCCCCCTAAAGAGCCAGACTTCAGTGGTGATACAGCCCAACCGGGGTAGCAACAGGATTGAGAACGAGGTAGGAAGTTCAGAGCAGCAAGGAAAGCCTGGAGGGGAACTTGAGAAGAGAGGTTGGAAAAGTGCAGCAAAGAGAAAGGAGCAGACCTAGCTGTTGGGTCCAGGGCCCTGGGCTGCTATCAATGTCAGGGTGGGACTGGGTTCCCCTACCGGCCCCAGAGGAGGCGGCGTACACGCACCTGGAGAGGGTTCCCAAGCCCAGCAAGGGGGCTACAGGCTGAGCAAGTGCCCCAGCGATGGCAGAAGGACTTCTGTCTGTGGAAAGACCTCTTTGAACTTTTAGTGTGAGGCAAGCTGGGCCCCAGAAGGGTGGACTAAAGGTGGTGACCTGGCCGGAGTTACCAGGCAGAGAAACTGCCGTGGTGCTGGAGCGACCATGGATGGGGGACGCTAGCCCAGCGAGAGGGCTGTGATGCCATGCCTGGCCGCCGGGGGGCACCTAACGATGAGTAGATTCATTTATGATTAGCATAGTTGGCAGGATTGAGTTCCCCCTGTGAGCCGTGAGGGAAGTCTTGGTTGCTGAAGGAATCATAGAATATCAGGGTTGGAAGGGACCTCCGGAGGTCATCTAGTCCAACCCCCTGCTAAAAGCAGAACCAATCCCCAGACAGTTTTTTGCCCTGATCCCTAAATGGCCCCCTCAAGGATAGAGCTCACAACCCCGGGTGTAGCAGGCCAATGCTCAAACCACTGAGCTATCCCTCCCCCAAGCAGGTGTATCAAGGGACCAAGCTGGTCACTGGATTTCCCACTTCAGTTCCAGGGACTGGCTAAGCAGCCAAAACAGATCTAGGGGTTTCTCCTGCAGCTCCTAGAAAACCAACAGACGCAGAAGGAAGTGCAGGTGGAGCTACAGATGCAGCAGCAGCAATACCTGTGAGAGATCCTGCAAAGGGAAATCAACCCAGGATCTGCTATGCCCATGGACAAAAAGAGCAGAGAAGGAGAGCATGCCTGGGCTGTGCTGAGAAGGTTAGCCCAGGGAGAAGGGCATGAGAAAGTGTACAAGCGTGGCCTAAGGCCAAGATGGGAGCAAGAGTTCTTTGTTTTGGGGGCAGAGAAGCAGGCCACATCAAAAGACACGGCCTGCTTAGGAAATTGCTGAGTGGCTGAACGAGGGGCCAGGGCCCTAAGAAGTTAGAAAGAAAGGAGAAGGAGAAGGTGTCCTCTGACACAAACCCCCATGAGGCAGGCAAGGTGGAGGTGGCTGGGGGGCTCCACCAGTATGTCACAGAGCTACTCTCTGTGGATCACCCCGCTCAATGAGTGTTCATTCTAGGAAGCAAGCCGGCTAGACAGTAAAACAGCAGAGGCTGCTCCCAATGCTACACTCGGTTTCTCAGAAATGAGTAGACTTTATGGGCAGAAGAGACCGTTAGAGCATCTAATCTGACCCCCTGCATATCACAGGCCTTTCTGCACCATATGGGGCAGGCAGAGCTCTGCCTGGGCGCAGGGGGAATGGGATGAGGGTAGATCAAGGAAAGGGGGGAGGGGAATGGGTGTGAGGGAAAGAGCTCCTGTCCCAGATGAAGGAATTTGGGGGCAGAGGAAAGGACCCTGCTCCACAGAGAGGGGAGAGGGTTTCTGTGAGTGCCAGGGGGCTCCATTTCCCCTTCCACTAGCTCCCCATTTACAGAGAGCCAGAGCAGTACCTGCAGCAGAGAGCGGGAGTTGCTGGTGGCCTCAGAGGCACAGGCCCTGCAGCGCCTCGGGAACCTGGCGCAAGTGCCGCATGATACGGAGCTGGCGCATCACATTGGCCGTGACGTCCTCCTGCTGCAAGGGAACGAGAACCTGTCTGAGACTCAGACGCCTCCGAGGAATCAGGGGGGATTAACGGCCCCTGGAACCAGCAGCATTTCCACCCAGCCCCTGCCCACCTCTGAGGGATGGATTCCCCCTCCTGACCCCCACGATGGAGTCTTGTTGTCCTTCCTAGTGACCTCCAGTGGCAACCCCCCTCCTTGTACGGGGAGCTCCTGCCACTTCCCCCTCAGTGCCCCTGACAGCTGTTCCACCTCCAATCCACAGCTCAAGTTCTCAGACCCCTCTCATCCAGCCCCACCCAGGTTGGGTAGGGAGGGGACTGTAGCGGGGGGAGCAGGAGGGATTCTGGCAGCAGTGAAGTGGGATGTGGGGAGGTTGAGACCTTTCCCCAAGTCACCCCAGCCACTAATGCTGAAGCCGCAGGATGGCAGCCCTGGTGAATGGGACGGATCGGCAGCCCCTGCTGACTAGGGTTACCATACGTCCGGTTTTTCCCGGACATGTCCTGCTTTTCGGCAATCAAACGCCCGTCCGGGGGGAATTGCCGAAAAGCCAAACATGTCCGGGAAAATGCCGGCCGGGCACTTCCCCTCCCGCGGCTGCTCTGCTCTGCTCCTCCCCTCTCAGACTTTAAGAGCCGAGCTGCCCGAGCCAGCGCTACCGGCTTCGGGCAGCCCCCCCTGCCTCCGGACCCCCAGCCGCTGGCCAGGCACTTCCCTTCCCGGGCTCCAGCTGAGCTGCTCCGCTCCTCCCCTCTCAGACTTTAAGAGCCGAGCTGCCCGAGCCAGCGCTACTGGCTTCGGGCAGCCCCCCCTGCCTCCGGACCCCGAGCCACAGGCCAGGCACTTCCCTTCCCGGGCTCCAGCTGCGCTGGGGAAGCGCCGGCCGGGGGCGCAGGGTCTGGGGGCTGCCCGGCAAACCGTGACGCCGGTAGCGCTGGGGCAGCCCTTTCCCCATGGCTGGGAGTGGGAGGAAGGAGGGGGCTGAGTTAGGGCGGGGAAGGGGTGGAGTTGGGGCGGGGCTAGGGGTGGGGAAATGGGCGGGGCCAGGGCCCATGGAGGGTCCTCTTTTTTTATTTATTAGACATGGTAACCCTACTGCTGACTGAATCCTCCTGTTCTCTCCAGAAGGGGTCCAGCCTTGCCAGCAGCAGGACAAGCGTCCCCTGCCCATGTGCCTCAGCCTTGCCTGGTCAGACGCCATCACCCGTCAGTCCTTGGCCTCCCAGGCTGCCAGTGATGGGAGCAACTCTGGATGGTGGCTCGGGTGACACAGACACCAGACCACTAGGAATTGGGTGCGGCCCTGTGGGACAGGAGAGTCTCGCAGAGGGCACTTGGGGGACTCTCCTGCCCTTCCCAAGAGCGATAGCACCCTGTCCTAAGAACATAAGTCTGGGATGAGGCAAAGCTTGTCATTAATTAACCTGGCTAAAGAGCTGGGTGGAGCTGCTCCGGAGACAAGCTGGCTCGCTCCTGCTCATGGAGGTGAATTCATCTCCCTTCCCAGGAGCACCTGCTCTCCCTTTCATTCCCCACCAGGCTCCTTGTGCCAGGCCAGCGAATGGCCACAGGATGGGAATGAGGCCTGGGCCCCGCCCCAATCTCCTGAGTCTAATGCAGCTGCTCAACTTTTCCCCCATCAGCTGCTGGGTTTCCCCCAGGAGGGAGTAGGTGACAGGGAGAGAGAGACACACACATTTGTCCTTCTGGTTGCAGGGCTTGTGTCCTTCCAATCCCATTGGTGGCTGCACAGTGGGCAGAGTCCTCGCTGCGTGCCTGGCCCAACAGAATTGCAGGGCGTGGTGTGGAACACAGAAAGAGATAGAGAGACTCATCCTCCAGCCGGGGTCAGTCTGAGAGAAATTGGCTGGGGTCCCAGTCTCACTCTTCTAGCGGGTGCCATTTCCCAGCTGGGTTCCTTATCCCTCTGGTGCAGCAGCAGCTGGTAGAGCCGGTAAACCCCATCCCTGGCCTGCCGGCTGATGTCCTTGGCTGGGTCACTGACGGACAGAGCCAGCTGTGCCATGTGGTGACCCATCCTGGGGAATTCCGCTGAGTTCTAATGGACGGGAGAGGGAGAGGGGACTCCATCAGCATTTTCCTGTTAGCTCCCAGTCCCCCCGGGCCAGGACTCTCCTTCCCCTCAGCCCCTCTGCAGGAGATGCTAGAGGATAGGAGCTAGAGCCAGACCCTTAATTTCCTCTGCCCCCAAGGAAGCCTGCAGCACAGGGCTGTGGGCAGGGCCCTCCATGAGGACTTGCTTCCCCAGCTGCTCCAGGATGACAGGGAGGCATGAACCTGGAGCACAGTCCCCTTAAAAGCCCAGAGTCACCACTTAACTAGGACAAGAAGAACTTGACTCAAGCTAGGCTCACTCTCTGCTCTGACTCTGCCTTCCCAAGAGGAACACTCCTAACCCACAGCCCCTGCAGCAGCAGATCCTACAGCCCGTCAGAGCCAGATCACCTACCCCTGGAGTCAGGAAGCTGGGGTCAGAGATCACGTACGTCAAACTCAGGGAGGGTGATGGTGAATCTGAGCAGGGCCGTGCTGCTCTTAACGGCCCTGGCTCTCTCTCGCGGCACCCTGGACACGATCCAGTAGTTAATGTGCTGTGGGGAAAGGAGGCATTGCACTGACTGCCCTGACCAAGGATGCCCACTGGGGGCCCGGCTAGGAGGACAGACTGGAAAATGGATCTAAGAGTGAAGGTAAAATTGCCCCCACCCCTCTCATCGGGCTCACCTCCAAGATGTACTGGAGCCTGTCGGTGTCTGGGGACTCTGCCAGCAGGTTCCCCAGCATGGCGTCCAGGAGGTCTGGCAAGACCCTAGGCAGATCCTGAAAGCAAGGGAGAGCCATGGGTCAGAGTTAGGGAAACTGGGGCTAAACTTGCCACAGGATGGGAAGTGGGGTCTCTGGGAAGCACTGGTGTGACCCCCAAACACATATCCTGGCCTCTCTCCTTCACATCCCACTGCAGGCAATTAGCAAGGACTCATGGCAGGATGACAGCTGGCTCTTCAATCCATGACTTTAGCTGATCTACCTGCACTTGGGCGGTGTCCTTCTCCATGCCCAGGGTGAAGACGGCGTGCAGGGCAGCTCGAAGGAGGTGGGTCTCCAGCTCTGGCTCCACAGCAGGTGTCATGGTGCTGGAAGAGAGAGGAGCCGGTATTAGACTGTGCAGTGCGGGGATGGGACTGGCACCAACACGCAGGTTAAACTGCAGGGAAATAGGCACAGGCTGGCAAGAAGGGAAACTGAGGCACCGAGCCAGGGAATGACAAGGCCAAGGGGTCTCAGACAGACAGTGGCAGGGCAGGAATAGCACCTGTTCCCTGCACCCTGCTGCCCCTCCTGTATCTGATCCTGGGAGTGAGCCTCTCCCCAAAGCCGTTGCAATGTTACTGGAGTGAAAAGAACAGCCCAGCCAGGAGAGAGTGACCCTTCCCCGCACCTCTGCCAGAGGAGCCACCCTTGGGCGGTGACCTGGGAGTGGGAGTGGGAGGGGCAGTGACTGCCAGCCCTGGGCCTGAGCAGCACTGGGGTTAGGGGAACCGGGCCGGAGGGTCTCGGTACCTGAGGTTGCCCACAGCAATCAGGGAGTTAGCGAGGACGGCGCCGGGTGGAGAGTTATCAGGCAGCTCCTCAATGAGCTCCTGTGAGACCCAAAGGAGACAAAGGAGCGTGTGAGATTCGGGCCACACTGGACATTGCTGGTTTCCTATTGACCTGTGGGACTTTGGGCAAGTTGCTCCCCGCTCTAGGCTCTGTCCCCAGCAGTCAAATGGGGATTTCATACTTTCCCACTATTGGAAAGTGCTGGGAGAATCCCCCAGCAAAAGCTGCTCTGACAGTGCTAAGCAGCATCTGACCATTAGAGGTCAGAGCACACTGCCCAGGAGGAGGAGTGTTTGGTTCTGGGCTGTTGGAGTACGGGCTTTCAACCATCTGTGCACACATATTATACTAATTGCATCTAGACCACATCTCCCTAGTTTGTTTGTGAGAATGTCCTTATTAACACCAAGATGGATCACATCTACTGTTTACCCACCTCCACTAGGCCCGTAACCCTGCCAAAGAAGGAGCTAGGATTTGTTTGGAATGATTTGTTCTTGACAAGTCCATGCTCACTAGTCCTAAGAACCAAATTGTCCTGTAGGTGCTGACAAACTGATTGTTTAATGAGGAGTTCCAGTATCTTTCCAGGTATGTTAATGGATGGGAAGACGTTCTTTTTCAGGGATCTCTGACGAGAACTGGGGCACAGCACGTAGTTTGTTGAGGCCATAAAATGGAGACAGGCACCTCTTCTCTTCTCCCAGCACCCCAGATACCTAAAAGGGTGGGACTCACATCCCTCAATGGGCTTTAAAAAAGACAATGGTTACAATGTGGCCCCAACCATTTCTGGTTTCTGCAGACTAGATGTTTTAGCAAAGTTTAGAATTCCTTGGTGCTCAACACCGTGAAACTCCCCTTTCTCCTTTACAAAGGGCTTTAACGCCCCTTATCTCACCCAGGCTCTCGACTGCCCAAAGTTGGAGAATTGTCCCTGTTCCCACTGCAGAGCACCCCCCACGACACACACACAGAGTCCTCCTGGTGGTGGGAGGGGAACAGAGGAAAGGACAGAAGACGTAAGAGATGAAGAGAAAGGAGGGAGGGATGGAGGAAAAGGTAAAACAAAAAGGACAAACCCTAATGTCCCCAGTGATTCTAAGGGACAAAATCCCAGGTGGGGAATAAAATTCGACCACCTTAAGCTAGTGTTTTCCATGCCTAGAATTCAGCTGGCGCCAGATGCATCAGACTCAACAGGTTCCAAACCTCTCGGAGGCTCTTACCTTCTAAACAGGGACGTCTGTTTTCTAGTAAAATCAGGAAAAAGAAAAGAGAAAACTCAAAAGAGGTTCCTCCTGGCGCTCACGTACGTGACCCTTAATGCTCTCTCAGTCCTCAAAGAGAGACCTCGAGAAGGAGACTTGCTGAAGCAAAGCTACAGGGGACTCTGAGGTTTCCCTGGCCCTGCGCCCCTGTCCTGCCTGGCTGATGTCAGCATCTCTCTGTGAGGTCACCACCTCCCCAGCACCTTTGACCAATAGTCTGAGATCCTGCAAAAGGCCTTTGTGATGTCACTGCCACACCCACTCCTCCCCTGCAGTGCTAATGTCCTGCCACAGGGCAGACACTTTGGAGGTTTGAGCTACACAAAGAAGAGACACTTAGATCTCAAAAATTAGATGAGATGTTTCAGTCTGAGCTAAGTAGTTGCTGCTCTTAACAATTGCAACATAATAAAATACAAATAAAATAGACTATTTCAGCCATTCTATTATGTCCTAATCTGATCTGAGTAAACGTGATAGGACACCTCATCTTACGCACTGCTCCTAGTGACACTCTCCAATAGATCCCCATCCTCCACCTGTCGGGAGGTAGGTAGGAGCGGATTGTTATCCCTACTTGAAAGAGGGAGAAGCTAAGGCTGAGAAAGGAGAATTGACTTGTCTTAGGTCACACAGCCAGTCCGTGGCAGAGTTGGGAATAGGACCCAAGAGCCCTGATTTTCAAACTAACCATCGGATCTTGAATTTCAGACATTGAATGACCTGAATAAAGTGTTCTCAAGTGAGTTCCAGACCAGCAAGAGTTCATAGTAATTATTCAGCAAGTATTTTAGGAGAACTGGAATGGTAGAGAAAATAATGAACTGCAGAGAAGCAGCAAAATTTGTTGAACATATGACTGGTTATGACTATTTATTTGTTCTTAAAAGAAAACAATAGGGACCTGAGTCTCCTCCCTGTCAATAACCCCCTGCTCAGCCAATCAGGGTAGAGACCGAGGGGCGGGGGGATGAGGGTTCTCACCAGAGAGCCCAAAGGATGGCCCAGGTCACCGCTGGGGATCACTGTCTGAGCACTATTTCAACGCCACATTTTTCGGTGGACCTCCCACAATGGGAGTTGTAGAGCACCCCCCACGACACACACACACCCCTCCTGGTGGTGGGAGGGGAACGGGGAAAGGACAAAAGAAGTAAGAGATGAAGAGAAAGGAGGGAGGGATGGAGGAAAAGGTAAAACAAAAAGGACAAACCTTAATGTCCCCAGAGATTCTAAGGGACAAAATCCCAGGTGGGGAATAAAATTTGGCCACCTTAAGCTAGTGTTTTCCATGCCTAAAATTCAGCTAGCGCCAGATGCATCAGACTCAACAGGTTCCAAACCTCTCGGAGGCTCTTACCTTCTAAACAGGGACGTCAGTTTTCTAGTGAAATCAGGAAAAAGAAAGGAGAAAACTCAAAAGAGGTTCCTCCTGGTGCTCACATACATGAACCCAAATACTCTCTCAGACCTCAAAGAGAGATCTCGAGAAGGGGACTTGCTGAAGCAAAGCCACAGGGGTCTCTGAGGTTTCCCTGGCCCTGCGCCCCTGTCCTGCCTGGCTGATGTCAGCATCCCTCTGTGAGGTCACCACCTCCCCTGCACCTTTGGCCAATAGGCTGAGGTTCTGCAAAAGGCCTTTGTGATGTCACTGCCACACACACCCCTCCCCTGCAGTGCTAATGTCCTGCCACAGGGCTGACACTCTGGAGGTTTGAGCTACTCCCTGTGGATCACCCCACTCAATGAGTGTTCATTCTAGAAAGCAAGCCGGCTAGACAGTAAAACATCACAAGCTGCTCCCAATGCTACACTCGGTTTCTCAGCAATGAGTAGACTTTATGGGCAGCAGAGACCGTTAGAGCATCTAATCTGACCCCCTGCATATCACAGGCCTCCTGTCTACCACAATAGCTACTTTTGGGGCAAACACATTCCGGAAAGGCATCTAGTCTTTATTAATGACATCAAGAGATGGAGAATCCACCACTTTCCTTGGTAGCTTCTTCCTGTGGTCAATCATCCTCGCTGTTGAATATTTGTGCCTTATTTGTCATAGGAATTTGTCTCTTTTCACCTTCCAGCCATTGGGTCTTGTTCTGCCTTTCTCTGCTAGACTAGAGAGCCCTTTAATACCCAGTATTTTCTCTCCATTAAGGCACTTCAACACTTCAATGAAGTCCCCTTCAATCTTCTTTTGATAAGCTAAACAGGTTGAGCTCTTTCCATAGCTCACTAGAAGGCATTTTTCTCCAGCCCTCAGAACATTTCATGGCTCTTTGCTGCCCCAGCTCCAATTTCTAGGACCATCTTTTTCAAAGGAGGACACCAAGACTGGAGGCAGTATTCCAATAGCAGTCTCACTGCTGCTGTGTCACCTCCCTATCCTACTCACGGCTCTGCTCCTACGTCTAATGATGGCTTTAGCCCTGTTCACCACAGCATCACACTGGGAGCTCATGTTGAGTGGCTTCTCCACTCTGGCCCCTAAATCCTTTTCAGAGTCACTGCTTTCCTGGATCCACGTCCCCATTCTGGAGGTGTGGCCGGCGTGCCTTGTTGCCACGTATAGGACCTTGCATTGGGCTCTGCT
This sequence comes from Chrysemys picta bellii, assembly GCF_011386835.1. Classification (NCBI taxonomy): domain Eukaryota; kingdom Metazoa; phylum Chordata; order Testudines; family Emydidae; genus Chrysemys; species Chrysemys picta. The sequence continues at coordinate 41,478 of NW_027052929.1, forward strand.
CAAACTTGTTTTCTTTGAATGGGTCCAGCTGGCCGAATGAGCCAGATCGCTCTGTATCACTGCCCTCTCCCCATCAGGAATTACCACTCTGCCTGTATTTTGTCACCCCTCAATCTTATCCGCAGTGATTGTATGTTTTCTCCCAATTCATTGATAACAATTATTTTAAAAAATTAGTCCTTGAGAGCTTCTTCAGACCCTTAGTACCCAGGACCTGCTCCCCACATCACAGTGAGAAATGCTGTCCAGCCCTGCTGGTACAGAGGGGATAAGCACAGAACAAACGTACCTTTAGGAGCTGTGTTGTCCATAGGCTCTGAACAACATGTGGGGGTCAGCAGATTACAAACGCACGACAGACCTGTAGTGTAGACAGGTCCCAACTGTGTCTCGGTTTCCCACCCTGTAAAATGGGGAGAAGAAACAAAACCTTGATTAGCTCCTTGACAGCTGGGGAAACCGAGGCACCCAGCGGTGCAGAGACTCGCTCATGGTCCCAAAGCCAGGAATAGAAAACAGCAGATCTGATAGCCAGGCCTGGGACCTAACCCTGGTTTTCCTGGCCTTGCTGCTCTAAGTTTAGTCACAGCCGCCATGTCTTTTCCCCCGTGTCCCTTAACCCCACGTCACTGCAGAAGAGAGATTTTCTGGTAGCCAGCTGGCTCTCCTGCATGTGGATGTCGTTCCAAAAGACGTGCTCTGACTCAGTCCCATGCTATGGTTGGCTGAAGGAACCACGTGGTCACATTCTAGCCCTGAGTTATACAGGAGGGGCGACTAGATGCACATAATGGTCCTTTCTGACCTGAACCTCTATCAATCGCTACATTTTCTGCTGCTAGGAAGAGAACTCTGGACCTATTTTCTCTCATTCACTTTCAGTCGGAATAATTTCAATCCAGGCCAAAGGATTTCCTCTTCCATTGTGTCTTCAGCACCTTTGGGAGCAACCAGTTACTGTTACCCACAGGTTACCAGTTTCAACCTGTCCCAGGGTGAGATGGCAGGGAAAGGGGTTGGAGCTCAACTGCACCTGGCCCAGGTGATGCAGGTCCCTAGGGTGAAGGGAATAAGTGTGGGGGTCACGTGACAAGACGCAGCCTGTGACTAGGACCCAGGCCTGCTGAGAGATAGAAGGGCAGCCTGTACTCAGCCAGGAGAGAGACCCCAAGGGAAGCAGGCATGGGAGGGGCTTGGAGAGTCCTTTAAAGGTCAGGGACAAGCTGGGAAGGGGCCAGGCTGAGCACTAAGGACAAGGCCCTAGGAGGGAAAGACAGGGCAGTTTAGGAGATGGGGCAGATAGTCCAGTTGGTTTCGGCTCCCAGGACCAGACACCCAGAGGTGAAGGTGATTGTCGGGGCTTCTGTCCTTCTTCCCCAGTGTAGATTTGATAGTGGAGAAGACTGATGCCGTAAGGGGGAAGTGAGTTACCCCAAGGTCACCCAGTGAGTTTATATCACCAATGCATACTCGGAAGGATCTAATAGAAATATGGATTTTCCAGTCTCTTCTTTCTAGGAGTCCCCAGGGCTAAGGTAAAACCCCTGCAGCCCCTCCCCATTCTGCTCACCTCCAAGATGTGCTGGAGTTTGTCTGTGCTGGGGGGTGCTGTCAGCAGGATCGAGAGCTCGTCATCCATGTTCTCTGGGCAGGCCTTGCTCAGAGCCTGCCAGCGGAGGGAGACCAGGGGTCAGGAGCCTGCATTAGCACCGGTGTGCCATTGACCAAGAGCTGGCTGAGGTAAGCGCCGCCTGGCCGGAGCTCGCACCCAGAAACCCTGCCCCAGGTCGGAACCCCCTCCCACACCCAAATTCCCTCCCAGACCTCACACCCGGCACCCCAACCCCCTGCCCCAGGTCGGAACCCCCTCCTGTACCCTAATCCCTCCCAGACCCCACACCCCCACCCCAATCCCCTACCCCAGCCCTGAGCCCCCTCCCGCACCCAAACTCCCTCCCAGAGTCCGCACCCCAACCCTCTGTCCCAGCCCGGATCCCCCTCTGGCACCCCAACCCCCTAATCTCCAGCCCAATCCCAGAGCCCGCATCCCCACCGGAGCCCTCACCCCTCCCTGCACTCCAACCCCCAGCTCCAGCCCAGTGAAAGTGAGTGAGGGTGTGAGAGCGAACGACTGAGAGAGGTGGGCTGGGCTGGAGTGAGTGGGGGTGGGGCCTTGGGGAAGGGCATGAAAGGGGTTGGGTCAAGGGCGTTTGGTTTTGTGCAAGTAGAAAGTTGGCAACCCTACTTAAGGACCTTTGAAAAGCAGCCTCCTTAGCACCGCTCCTGATACCAGGGGCCAAGGCGCCCCCGGACATGAGAACCACAATAGGCCAGAGCAAAACGCTGCGTTAGAAATCGGAGCTCAGGCTGCCAAGCGAACGATAGCTGACAGACAGGAGATGCAGGAATTAAGGTTGTGCCTTCAGCCAGCAACTGGTATTCATCCGTTTGCACCACACACACACCTGTAGGCAGGGCCACTATTTCCTTGTCTGTCTGCCTGTTTAGCGTCTCTCGGTCCTTACTGTGCCCATCACCGTGGTGTCTGAGTGGCAAACCAAGGGTTTGACGTGTGCATATGAAACTGCCTGACTGGAAGGACGTGGTTTGGTGTGGATCAGTGACTGCTGGGGCGATTGGTGGCAGAAGGCTCTGAGGGCCTGGCTCATTCCGACCTGGCTCATTCCAATGGCTTCTACAGCTGAGAGCAGCCCAGTCTCCTGCCTGGGTCCGACGCAAACCAGGAAGTACAGGACCACGGTTAATAAGAACAGCTCAAAAGATCATTTTCGCTGACCCAGCCCTGCACAGATTTCCAGCTTAGGTTTGCATTTTCAGCAAAAGTTCTTCTTGATTATTTTCTCCCAACCCCCTTCTGCCTCCATAATAGCCAGCCACCCCGTCAGTCGCATCCTGGGGCGCTCCAGGGACAGCGTGTGTGCGTGTATGTGTACATCTGTACCTATGTGTATGTGTACATGTGTGTATGTATGCGTGTACGTGTATGTGCACATGAGTGTGTGCACATGTGAGTGTGCGTGTGTATGTGTGTACATGTACCCCAGTCAGATGTATACATCTGGATTTCCTTTGAAAGAATTTTCAAATTGAGCTGATCAAGTGCAATGGCAAAGCACCCAATTCCTCTGCCCCCCAACTGCCTTCGTTGCTTTAACGTACAACCTGCTCTGCTGGCACCTCTGACTCCTGAAAGCCCTAACGCTCCAGGGGAGCAGGCCGTACCCTACCCTGCCCTGGCTGCCCCGGGTGTTACCTCGGAGGGAATCGTTCCAGATTCCAATGGGTGGCAGGTCCAGGGAAGAGCCTTATCTGGGGGGAGGCTGTACCAGACCCGCCCGACCCAGGCAGGCTCCCAGGTACTCTCTGCTCGGGGCTGATAAGGCTCCTTAGCAGTTTCTCTCCAAACAAATTCCAGTTCAAGATACCTGAGAGCTCCACAGCAGGGCAGCATCCCCAGAGCGCAGCAGGGCGGGGGTTAGGGGGAGCAGTCGGTAGCAGCACCTGCTCCTCGTACGGCAGGAGCGAGAAGTGCCAGCCTCTCTGCACAGAGCAGCAGCGTTCAGCATGGGCCAGACGTGCTGCGGTGATGGGTAAGAGCGGGCTCGGAGAGCCAGAGGGTCTGTGGGGCAGCGCTGGGCCCTTCTGCTCCGCACTAGGGCCGGGTGGGCGTGTTCAGCTGGGATTGGAACCCACCAGCACTTGTGGGTGTGAATGTGGGGCTGGAACTCAATGTGGGGCGCTACTGGGGGGAAGGGCAGAGAGACACCTGGGCTGAGACCCCAGCTCCAGGGACACAGTCACTCCTGCCCAGCCGGGTAAAATTGCCCAGCTGTGTGACAGCCCCCCCATCCCCGAGGGGTTCCCCCCCCCGGTATGTCACAGCAGGGTAATGTGCATACTGAACGGCAGGGGTTGCCAGAGACTGGCTGGGAGAGGCCTTTGGGGATGGAGGAAGCAGCACTAAGGTACATGCCAACCTCCCTACAGAGGAGGGGCCGTGCCCCACAGGTGTGGGGCAGGGAGCTGGGACACTGCGTGGTGGGTCATTGTCTGGCCCAGGCCCTTCCTAGCTGGAGGCCGAGGCATTTTCTTCAGGTCACCTTCCGCTGCAGCTTGGCCACAGGCCCCCATACCCTCTAGTCCAGCCAGGGATCCCAAGTGGGGATTGTCACGGCTGGCTCCTCCCTGCCGCCAGCAGCTCTTCACTGCCAGGGAATTCCTGAAATCCTGTGTGCTCCTCCCCCCACACCTCCTGGGGCTGTGAGTGCCCTCCTCCCGGACAGCCCCCCCCCGAGAGCTCTGAGTGCCCCTGGCCAGTCCCTCCCCTCAGCCCCCCCCCCACTTCCTGGGGCTCTGAGTGCCCTCAGCCTGTCCCCCTCCCACACCCCGGGGCTGAGTGACCTTGGCCAACCCCCGTCCCTTCAGGAGGAACTCTCAGTACCCACCCAGCCCCCACACCTCAGGGTTCCCCTCCCTGCGGCTCTGTGGCCATACCCCCACCAGGGCCGACTTTAGGCCAATTCAACCAATTCCCCTGAATCGGGCCCCAGGCCCAAGCCCCGGTACGGTGTACCGGCAAGAGCCAGTGCGCTGTACCAGGGTGGTCCGGCTTCCCCAGGGGGCAATTTAAAGGACCTAGGGCTCCCAGCAGGGGCCGGAGCCCCAGGCCCTTTAAATTGCCACCAGACCCCCACTGCTGGAGCCCTGGGGTAGGGCTGCGGGGCTCTGGGGGCTATTTAAAAAGTCTGGGACTCCCGCTGCCTCTACCGCCCTGGCCCTTTAAATAGCCACTGGAGCCCCGCTGCTTCCCCAGGGCTCCCGCGGCTATTTAATGGGCCGGGGCAGTAGAAGCAGGGGAGCCCTGAGCCCTTTAAATAGCCCCCAGAGCCCTGGGATAGCGGGGGACTCGGGGGCTATTTAAAGCTGCCTCTGCTGCACCCCGTCCCCGCACCAGCCCCGCACCGCCTGCCCTGCCCGCAGCCAGCCCCGTCTCCAGCCAGCCCTGCACCCCCTGTCCGCAGCCAGCCCCTGCTGCACCCCTGCCCTACCTCCAGCCCCGCCACCCCTGTTCTGCCCGCACCAGCCCCGCCCCCCTGCCCTGCCTGCAGCCAGCCCTGCACCCCCTGCCCACAGCCAGCCTCTGCCGCACCCCCTGCCCTGTCTCCAGGCAACCCCTGCCGCACCCCCCTGCGGCCCTGCCCAAAGCCAGCCAGCCCCACACACCCCTGTCTCCAGCCAGCCCCGCACCCCTTGCCCTGCCTGCAGCCAGACCCTACCTCCAGTGAGCCCCTGCCCAGCCTCCAGCCAGCCCCATGTCCACTGGTGCCCTGCAGTTCCCAGGGCAGTAACCCTGCACACCTGCTTCAATGAGGGGGGCAGGGAGCAGCTGGGACCCACACATGTGCACACCACTAGGGTGACCAGACAGCAAGTGTGAAAAATCGGGACAGGGGGTGGGGGATAATAGGATCCTATAAGAAAAAGACCCAAAAATCGGGACTGTCCCTATAAAATCAGGACATCTGGTCACCCTAGCACACCCCCAGGGAGTGGCGGGGACCACACACGAGAAACGGAGCTCATTAATAACCGATCAACAGCATATATGATGCAATGTACAGAATATATAATTTTATTTTTTATATAGTTATGGAAAGTAAATAATACATGGAAGAAATTAAAGGCTTTTTTTTCCATTATTTTTTTTGTTAGTCATCCCTGCCGGGGCCCCGCCAAAAATGTTCGATTTGGGCCCCGTCCTTCCTAAAGCCGGCGCTGCTGGAGAGAACAGGAGGATTCAGTCAGCAGGGGCTGCCGATCCGTCCCATTCACCAGGGCTGCCATCCTGCGGCTTCAGCATTAGTGGCTGGGGTGACTTGGGGAAAGGTCTCAACCTCCCCACATCCCACTTCACTGCTGCCAGAATCCCTCCTGCCCCCCCGCTACAGTCCCCTCCCTACCCAACCTGGGTGGGGCTGGAGGAGAGGGGTCTGAGAACTTGAGCTGTGGATTGGAGGTGGAACAGCTGTCAGGGGCACTGACGGGGAAGTGGCAGGAGCTCCCCGTACAAGGAGGGGGGTTGCCACTGGAGGTCACTAGGAAGGACAACAAGACTCCATCCTGGGAGTCAGGAGGGGGAATCCATCCCTCAGAGGTGGGCAGGGGCTGGGTGGAAATGCTGCTGGTTCCAGGGGCCGTTAATCCCCCCTGATTCCTCGGAGGCGTCTGAGTCTCAGACAGGTTCTCGTTCCCTTGCAGCAGGAGGACGTCACGGCCAATGTGATGCGCCAGCTCCGTATCATGCGGCACTTGCACCAGGTGCCCGAGGCGCTGCAGGGCCTGTGCCTCTGAGGCCACCAGCAACTCCCGCTCCCTGCTGGAGGTACTGCTCTCGCTCTCTGTAAATTGGGAGCTAGTGGAAGGGGAAATGGAGCCCCCTGGCACTCACAGAAAGCTGATTACAGAATGAGCCCGAACTGAGAGGCACCATATCCGCCCCCCTAAAGAGCCAGACTTCAGTGGTGATACAGCCCAACCGGGGTAGCAACAGGATTGAGAACGAGGTAGGAAGTTCAGAGCAGCAAGGAAAGCCTGGAGGGGAACTTGAGAAGAGAGGTTGGAAAAGTGCAGCAAAGAGAAAGGAGCAGACCTAGCTGTTGGGTCCAGGGCCCTGGGCTGCTATCAATGTCAGGGTGGGACTGGGTTCCCCTACCGGCCCCAGAGGAGGCGGCGTACACGCACCTGGAGAGGGTTCCCAAGCCCAGCAAGGGGGCTACAGGCTGAGCAAGTGCCCCAGCGATGGCAGAAGGACTTCTGTCTGTGGAAAGACCTCTTTGAACTTTTAGTGTGAGGCAAGCTGGGCCCCAGAAGGGTGGACTAAAGGTGGTGACCTGGCCGGAGTTACCAGGCAGAGAAACTGCCGTGGTGCTGGAGCGACCATGGATGGGGGACGCTAGCCCAGCGAGAGGGCTGTGATGCCATGCCTGGCCGCCGGGGGGCACCTAACGATGAGTAGATTCATTTATGATTAGCATAGTTGGCAGGATTGAGTTCCCCCTGTGAGCCGTGAGGGAAGTCTTGGTTGCTGAAGGAATCATAGAATATCAGGGTTGGAAGGGACCTCCGGAGGTCATCTAGTCCAACCCCCTGCTAAAAGCAGAACCAATCCCCAGACAGTTTTTTGCCCTGATCCCTAAATGGCCCCCTCAAGGATAGAGCTCACAACCCCGGGTGTAGCAGGCCAATGCTCAAACCACTGAGCTATCCCTCCCCCAAGCAGGTGTATCAAGGGACCAAGCTGGTCACTGGATTTCCCACTTCAGTTCCAGGGACTGGCTAAGCAGCCAAAACAGATCTAGGGGTTTCTCCTGCAGCTCCTAGAAAACCAACAGACGCAGAAGGAAGTGCAGGTGGAGCTACAGATGCAGCAGCAGCAATACCTGTGAGAGATCCTGCAAAGGGAAATCAACCCAGGATCTGCTATGCCCATGGACAAAAAGAGCAGAGAAGGAGAGCATGCCTGGGCTGTGCTGAGAAGGTTAGCCCAGGGAGAAGGGCATGAGAAAGTGTACAAGCGTGGCCTAAGGCCAAGATGGGAGCAAGAGTTCTTTGTTTTGGGGGCAGAGAAGCAGGCCACATCAAAAGACACGGCCTGCTTAGGAAATTGCTGAGTGGCTGAACGAGGGGCCAGGGCCCTAAGAAGTTAGAAAGAAAGGAGAAGGAGAAGGTGTCCTCTGACACAAACCCCCATGAGGCAGGCAAGGTGGAGGTGGCTGGGGGGCTCCACCAGTATGTCACAGAGCTACTCTCTGTGGATCACCCCGCTCAATGAGTGTTCATTCTAGGAAGCAAGCCGGCTAGACAGTAAAACAGCAGAGGCTGCTCCCAATGCTACACTCGGTTTCTCAGAAATGAGTAGACTTTATGGGCAGAAGAGACCGTTAGAGCATCTAATCTGACCCCCTGCATATCACAGGCCTTTCTGCACCATATGGGGCAGGCAGAGCTCTGCCTGGGCGCAGGGGGAATGGGATGAGGGTAGATCAAGGAAAGGGGGGAGGGGAATGGGTGTGAGGGAAAGAGCTCCTGTCCCAGATGAAGGAATTTGGGGGCAGAGGAAAGGACCCTGCTCCACAGAGAGGGGAGAGGGTTTCTGTGAGTGCCAGGGGGCTCCATTTCCCCTTCCACTAGCTCCCCATTTACAGAGAGCCAGAGCAGTACCTGCAGCAGAGAGCGGGAGTTGCTGGTGGCCTCAGAGGCACAGGCCCTGCAGCGCCTCGGGAACCTGGCGCAAGTGCCGCATGATACGGAGCTGGCGCATCACATTGGCCGTGACGTCCTCCTGCTGCAAGGGAACGAGAACCTGTCTGAGACTCAGACGCCTCCGAGGAATCAGGGGGGATTAACGGCCCCTGGAACCAGCAGCATTTCCACCCAGCCCCTGCCCACCTCTGAGGGATGGATTCCCCCTCCTGACCCCCACGATGGAGTCTTGTTGTCCTTCCTAGTGACCTCCAGTGGCAACCCCCCTCCTTGTACGGGGAGCTCCTGCCACTTCCCCCTCAGTGCCCCTGACAGCTGTTCCACCTCCAATCCACAGCTCAAGTTCTCAGACCCCTCTCCTCCAGCCCCACCCAGGTTGGGTAGGGAGGGAACTGTAGCGGGGGGAGCAGGAGGGATTCTGGCAGCAGTGAAGTGGGATGTGGGGAGGTTGAGACCTTTCCCCAAGTCACCCCAGCCACTAATGCTGAAGCCGCAGGATGGCAGCCCTGGTGAATGGGACGGATCGGCAGCCCCTGCTGACTAGGGTTACCATACGTCCGGTTTTTCCCGGACATGTCCTGCTTTTCGGCAATCAAACGCCCGTCCGGGGGGAATTGCCGAAAAGCCAAACATGTCCGGGAAAATGCTGGCCGGGCACTTCCCCTCCCGCGGCTGCTCTGCTCTGCTCCTCCCCTCTCAGACTTTAAGAGCCGAGCTGCCCGAGCCAGCGCTACCGGCTTCGGGCAGCCCCCCCTGCCTCCGGACCCCCAGCCGCTGGCCAGGCACTTCCCTTCCCGGGCTCCAGCTGAGCTGCTCCGCTCCTCCCCTCTCAGACTTTAAGAGCCGAGCTGCCCGAGCCAGCGCTACTGGCTTCGGGCAGCCCCCCCTGCCTCCGGACCCCGAGCCACAGGCCAGGCACTTCCCTTCCCGGGCTCCAGCTGCGCTGGGGAAGCGCCGGCCGGGGGCGCAGGGTCTGGGGGCTGCCCGGCAAACCGTGACGCCGGTAGCGCTGGGGCAGCCCTTTCCCCATGGCTGGGAGTGGGAGGAAGGAGGGGGCTGAGTTAGGGCGGGGAAGGGGTGGAGTTGGGGCGGGGCTAGGGGGTGGGGAAATGGGCGGGGCCAGGGCCCATGGAGGGTCCTCTTTTTTTATTTATTAGACATGGTAACCCTACTGCTGACTGAATCCTCCTGTTCTCTCCAGAAGGGGTCCAGCCTTGCCAGCAGCAGGACAAGCGTCCCCTGCCCATGTGCCTCAGCCTTGCCTGGTCAGACGCCATCACCCGTCAGTCCTTGGCCTCCCAGGCTGCCAGTGATGGGAGCAACTCTGGATGGTGGCTCGGGTGACACAGACACCAGACCACTAGGAATTGGGTGCGGCCCTGTGGGACAGGAGAGTCTCGCAGAGGGCACTTGGGGGACTCTCCTGCCCTTCCCAAGAGCGATAGCACCCTGTCCTAAGAACATAAGTCTGGGATGAGGCAAAGCTTGTCATTAATTAACCTGGCTAAAGAGCTGGGTGGAGCTGCTCCGGAGACAAGCTGGCTCGCTCCTGCTCATGGAGGTGAATTCATCTCCCTTCCCAGGAGCACCTGCTCTCCCTTTCATTCCCCACCAGGCTCCTTGTGCCAGGCCAGCGAATGGCCACAGGATGGGAATGAGGCCTGGGCCCCGCCCCAATCTCCTGAGTCTAATGCAGCTGCTCAACTTTTCCCCCATCAGCTGCTGGGTTTCCCCCAGGAGGGAGTAGGTGACAGGGAGAGAGAGACACACACATTTGTCCTTCTGGTTGCAGGGCTTGTGTCCTTCCAATCCCATTGGTGGCTGCACAGTGGGCAGAGTCCTCGCTGCGTGCCTGGCCCAACAGAATTGCAGGGCGTGGTGTGGAACACAGAAAGAGATAGAGAGACTCATCCTCCAGCCGGGGTCAGTCTGAGAGAAATTGGCTGGGGTCCCAGTCTCACTCTTCTAGCGGGTGCCATTTCCCAGCTGGGTTCCTTATCCCTCTGGTGCAGCAGCAGCTGGTAGAGCCGGTAAACCCCATCCCTGGCCTGCCGGCTGATGTCCTTGGCTGGGTCACTGACGGACAGAGCCAGCTGTGCCATGTGGTGACCCATCCTGGGGAATTCCGCTGAGTTCTAATGGACGGGAGAGGGAGAGGGGACTCCATCAGCATTTTCCTGTTAGCTCCCAGTCCCCCCGGGCCAGGACTCTCCTTCCCCTCAGCCCCTCTGCAGGAGATGCTAGAGGATAGGAGCTAGAGCCAGACCCTTAATTTCCTCTGCCCCCAAGGAAGCCTGCAGCACAGGGCTGTGGGCAGGGCCCTCCATGAGGACTTGCTTCCCCAGCTGCTCCAGGATGACAGGGAGGCATGAACCTGGAGCACAGTCCCCTTAAAAGCCCAGAGTCACCACTTAACTAGGACAAGAAGAACTTGACTCAAGCCAGGCTCACTCTCTGCTCTGACTCTGCCTTCCCAAGAGGAACACTCCTAACCCACAGCCCCTGCAGCAGCAGATCCTACAGCCCGTCAGAGCCAGATCACCTACCCCTGGAGTCAGGAAGCTGGGGTCAGAGATCACGTACGTCAAACTCAGGGAGGGTGATGGTGAATCTGAGCAGGGCCGTGCTGCTCTTAACGGCCCTGGCTCTCTCTCGCGGCACCCTGGACACGATCCAGTAGTTAATGTGCTGTGGGGAAAGGAGGCATTGCACTGACTGCCCTGACCAAGGATGCCCACTGGGGGCCCGGCTAGGAGGACAGACTGGAAAATGGATCTAAGAGTGAAGGTAAAATTGCCCCCACCCCTCTCATCGGGCTCACCTCCAAGATGTACTGGAGCCTGTCGGTGTCTGGGGACTCTGCCAGCAGGTTCCCCAGCATGGCGTCCAGGAGGTCTGGCAAGACCCTAGGCAGATCCTGAAAGCAAGGGAGAGCCATGGGTCAGAGTTAGGGAAACTGGGGCTAAACTTGCCACAGGATGGGAAGTGGGGTCTCTGGGAAGCACTGGTGTGACCCCCAAACACATATCCTGGCCTCTCTCCTTCACATCCCACTGCAGGCAATTAGCAAGGACTCATGGCAGGATGACAGCTGGCTCTTCAATCCATGACTTTAGCTGATCTACCTGCACTTGGGCGGTGTCCTTCTCCATGCCCAGGGTGAAGACGGCGTGCAGGGCAGCTCGAAGGAGGTGGGTCTCCAGCTCTGGCTCCACAGCAGGTGTCATGGTGCTGGAAGAGAGAGGAGCCGGTATTAGACTGTGCAGTGCGGGGATGGGACTGGCACCAACACGCAGGTTAAACTGCAGGGAAATAGGCACAGGCTGGCAAGAAGGGAAACTGAGGCACCGAGCCAGGGAATGACAAGGCCAAGGGGTCTCAGACAGACAGTGGCAGGGCAGGAATAGCACCTGTTCCCTGCACCCTGCTGCCCCTCCTGTATCTGATCCTGGGAGTGAGCCTCTCCCCAAAGCCGTTGCAATGTTACTGGAGTGAAAAGAACAGCCCAGCCAGGAGAGAGTGACCCTTCCCCGCACCTCTGCCAGAGGAGCCACCCTTGGGCGGTGACCTGGGAGTGGGAGTGGGAGGGGCAGTGACTGCCAGCCCTGGGCCTGAGCAGCACTGGGGTTAGGGGAACCGGGCCGGAGGGTCTCGGTACCTGAGGTTGCCCACAGCAATCAGGGAGTTAGCGAGGACGGCGCCGGGTGGAGAGTTATCAGGCAGCTCCTCAATGAGCTCCTGTGAGACCCAAAGGAGACAAAGGAGCGTGTGAGATTCGGGCCACACTGGACATTGCTGGTTTCCTATTGACCTGTGGGACTTTGGGCAAGTTGCTCCCCGCTCTAGGCTCTGTCCCCAGCAGTCAAATGGGGATTTCATACTTTCCCACTATTGGAAAGTGCTGGGAGAATCCCCCAGCAAAAGCTGCTCTGACAGTGCTAAGCAGCATCTGACCATTAGAGGTCAGAGCACACTGCCCAGGAGGAGGAGTGTTTGGTTCTGGGCTGTTGGAGTACGGGCTTTCAACCATCTGTGCACACATATTATACTAATTGCATCTAGACCACATCTCCCTAGTTTGTTTGTGAGAATGTCCTTATTAACACCAAGATGGATCACATCTACTGTTTACCCACCTCCACTAGGCCCGTAACCCTGCCAAAGAAGGAGCTAGGATTTGTTTGGAATGATTTGTTCTTGACAAGTCCATGCTCACTAGTCCTAAGAACCAAATTGTCCTGTAGGTGCTGACAAACTGATTGTTTAATGAGGAGTTCCAGTATCTTTCCAGGTATGTTAATGGATGGGAAGACGTTCTTTTTCAGGGATCTCTGACGAGAACTGGGGCACAGCACGTAGTTTGTTGAGGCCATAAAATGGAGACAGGCACCTCTTCTCTTCTCCCAGCACCCCAGATACCTAAAAGGGTGGGACTCACATCCCTCAATGGGCTTTAAAAAAGACAATGGTTACAATGTGGCCCCAACCATTTCTGGTTTCTGCAGACTAGATGTTTTAGCAAAGTTTAGAATTCCTTGGTGCTCAACACCGTGAAACTCCCCTTTCTCCTTTACAAAGGGCTTTAACGCCCCTTATCTCACCCAGGCTCTCGACTGCCCAAAGTTGGAGAATTGTCCCTGTTCCCACTGCAGAGCACCCCCCACGACACACACACAGAGTCCTCCTGGTGGTGGGAGGGGAACAGAGGAAAGGACAGAAGACGTAAGAGATGAAGAGAAAGGAGGGAGGGATGGAGGAAAAGGTAAAACAAAAAGGACAAACCCTAATGTCCCCAGTGATTCTAAGGGACAAAATCCCAGGTGGGGAATAAAATTCGACCACCTTAAGCTAGTGTTTTCCATGCCTAGAATTCAGCTGGCGCCAGATGCATCAGACTCAACAGGTTCCAAACCTCTCGGAGGCTCTTACCTTCTAAACAGGGACGTCTGTTTTCTAGTAAAATCAGGAAAAAGAAAAGAGAAAACTCAAAAGAGGTTCCTCCTGGCGCTCACGTACGTGACCCTTAATGCTCTCTCAGTCCTCAAAGAGAGACCTCGAGAAGGAGACTTGCTGAAGCAAAGCTACAGGGGACTCTGAGGTTTCCCTGGCCCTGCGCCCCTGTCCTGCCTGGCTGATGTCAGCATCTCTCTGTGAGGTCACCACCTCCCCAGCACCTTTGACCAATAGTCTGAGATCCTGCAAAAGGCCTTTGTGATGTCACTGCCACACCCACTCCTCCCCTGCAGTGCTAATGTCCTGCCACAGGGCAGACACTTTGGAGGTTTGAGCTACACAAAGAAGAGACACTTAGATCTCAAAAATTAGATGAGATGTTTCAGTCTGAGCTAAGTAGTTGCTGCTCTTAACAATTGCAACATAATAAAATACAAATAAAATAGACTATTTCAGCCATTCTATTATGTCCTAATCTGATCTGAGTAAACGTGATAGGACACCTCATCTTACGCACTGCTCCTAGTGACACTCTCCAATAGATCCCCATCCTCCACCTGTCGGGAGGTAGGTAGGAGCGGATTGTTATCCCTACTTGAAAGAGGGAGAAGCTAAGGCTGAGAAAGGAGAATTGACTTGTCTTAGGTCACACAGCCAGTCCGTGGCAGAGTTGGGAATAGGACCCAAGAGCCCTGATTTTCAAACTAACCATCGGATCTTGAATTTCAGACATTGAATGACCTGAATAAAGTGTTCTCAAGTGAGTTCCAGACCAGCAAGAGTTCATAGTAATTATTCAGCAAGTATTTTAGGAGAACTGGAATGGTAGAGAAAATAATGAACTGCAGAGAAGCAGCAAAATTTGTTGAACATATGACTGGTTATGACTATTTATTTGTTCTTAAAAGAAAACAATAGGGACCTGAGTCTCCTCCCTGTCAATAACCCCCTGCTCAGCCAATCAGGGTAGAGACCGAGGGGCGGGGGGATGAGGGTTCTCACCAGAGAGCCCAAAGGATGGCCCAGGTCACCGCTGGGGATCACTGTCTGAGCACTATTTCAACGCCACATTTTTCGGTGGACCTCCCACAATGGGAGTTGTAGAGCACCCCCCACGACACACACACACCCCTCCTGGTGGTGGGAGGGGAACGGGGAAAGGACAAAAGAAGTAAGAGATGAAGAGAAAGGAGGGAGGGATGGAGGAAAAGGTAAAACAAAAAGGACAAACCTTAATGTCCCCAGAGATTCTAAGGGACAAAATCCCAGGTGGGGAATAAAATTTGGCCACCTTAAGCTAGTGTTTTCCATGCCTAAAATTCAGCTAGCGCCAGATGCATCAGACTCAACAGGTTCCAAACCTCTCGGAGGCTCTTACCTTCTAAACAGGGACGTCAGTTTTCTAGTGAAATCAGGAAAAAGAAAGGAGAAAACTCAAAAGAGGTTCCTCCTGGTGCTCACATACATGAACCCAAATACTCTCTCAGACCTCAAAGAGAGATCTCGAGAAGGGGACTTGCTGAAGCAAAGCCACAGGGGTCTCTGAGGTTTCCCTGGCCCTGCGCCCCTGTCCTGCCTGGCTGATGTCAGCATCCCTCTGTGAGGTCACCACCTCCCCTGCACCTTTGGCCAATAGGCTGAGGTTCTGCAAAAGGCCTTTGTGATGTCACTGCCACACACACCCCTCCCCTGCAGTGCTAATGTCCTGCCACAGGGCTGACACTCTGGAGGTTTGAGCTACTCCCTGTGGATCACCCCACTCAATGAGTGTTCATTCTAGAAAGCAAGCCGGCTAGACAGTAAAACATCACAAGCTGCTCCCAATGCTACACTCGGTTTCTCAGCAATGAGTAGACTTTATGGGCAGCAGAGACCGTTAGAGCATCTAATCTGACCCCCTGCATATCACAGGCCTCCTGTCTACCACAATAGCTACTTTTGGGGCAAACACATTCCGGAAAGGCATCTAGTCTTTATTAATGACATCAAGAGATGGAGAATCCACCACTTTCCTTGGTAGCTTCTTCCTGTGGTCAATCATCCTCGCTGTTGAATATTTGTGCCTTATTTGTCATAGGAATTTGTCTCTTTTCACCTTCCAGCCATTGGGTCTTGTTCTGCCTTTCTCTGCTAGACTAGAGAGCCCTTTAATACCCAGTATTTTCTCTCCATTAAGGCACTTCAACACTTCAATGAAGTCCCCTTCAATCTTCTTTTGATAAGCTAAACAGGTTGAGCTCTTTCCATAGCTCACTAGAAGGCATTTTTCTCCAGCCCTCAGAACATTTCATGGCTCTTTGCTGCCCCAGCTCCAATTTCTAGGACCATCTTTTTCAAAGGAGGACACCAAGACTGGAGGCAGTATTCCAATAGCAGTCTCACTGCTGCTGTGTCACCTCCCTATCCTACTCACGGCTCTGCTCCTACGTCTAATGATGGCTTTAGCCCTGTTCACCACAGCATCACACTGGGAGCTCATGTTGAGTGGCTTCTCCACTCTGGCCCCTAAATCCTTTTCAGAGTCACTGCTTTCCTGGATCCACGTCCCCATTCTGGAGGTGTGGCCGGCGTGCCTTGTTGCCACGTATAGGACCTTGCATTGGGCTCTGCTCAAACTTGTTTTCTTTGAATGGGTCCAGCTGGCCGAATGAGCCAGATCGCTCTGTATCACTGCCCTCTCCCCATCAGGAATTACCACTCTGCCTGTATTTTGTCACCCCTCAATCTTATCCGCAGTGATTGTATGTTTTCTCCCAATTCATTGATAACAATTATTTTAAAAAATTAGTCCTTGAGAGCTTCTTCAGACCCTTAGTACCCAGGACCTGCTCCCCACATCACAGTGAGAAATGCTGTCCAGCCCTGCTGGTACAGAGGGGATAAGCACAGAACAAACGTACCTTTAGGAGCTGTGTTGTCCATAGGCTCTGAACAACATGTGGGGGTCAGCAGATTACAAACGCACGACAGACCTGTAGTGTAGACAGGTCCCAACTGTGTCTCGGTTTCCCACCCTGTAAAATGGGGAGAAGAAACAAAACCTTGATTAGCTCCTTGACAGCTGGGGAAACCGAGGCACCCAGCGGTGCAGAGACTCGCTCATGGTCCCAAAGCCAGGAATAGAAAACAGCAGATCTGATAGCCAGGCCTGGGACCTAACCCTGGTTTTCCTGGCCTTGCTGCTCTAAGTTTAGTCACAGCCGCCATGTCTTTTCCCCCGTGTCCCTTAACCCCACGTCACTGCAGAAGAGAGATTTTCTGGTAGCCAGCTGGCTCTCCTGCATGTGGATGTCGTTCCAAAAGACGTGCTCTGACTCAGTCCCATGCTATGGTTGGCTGAAGGAACCACGTGGTCACATTCTAGCCCTGAGTTATACAGGAGGGGCGACTAGATGCACATAATGGTCCTTTCTGACCTGAACCTCTATCAATCGCTACATTTTCTGCTGCTAGGAAGAGAACTCTGGACCTATTTTCTCTCATTCACTTTCAGTCGGAATAATTTCAATCCAGGCCAAAGGATTTCCTCTTCCATTGTGTCTTCAGCACCTTTGGGAGCAACCAGTTACTGTTACCCACAGGTTACCAGTTTCAACCTGTCCCAGGGTGAGATGGCAGGGAAAGGGGTTGGAGCTCAACTGCACCTGGCCCAGGTGATGCAGGTCCCTAGGGTGAAGGGAATAAGTGTGGGGGTCACGTGACAAGACGCAGCCTGTGACTAGGACCCAGGCCTGCTGAGAGATAGAAGGGCAGCCTGTACTCAGCCAGGAGAGAGACCCCAAGGGAAGCAGGCATGGGAGGGGCTTGGAGAGTCCTTTAAAGGTCAGGGACAAGCTGGGAAGGGGCCAGGCTGAGCACTAAGGACAAGGCCCTAGGAGGGAAAGACAGGGCAGTTTAGGAGATGGGGCAGATAGTCCAGTTGGTTTCGGCTCCCAGGACCAGACACCCAGAGGTGAAGGTGATTGTCGGGGCTTCTGTCCTTCTTCCCCAGTGTAGATTTGATAGTGGAGAAGACTGATGCCGTAAGGGGGAAGTGAGTTACCCCAAGGTCACCCAGTGAGTTTATATCACCAATGCATACTCGGAAGGATCTAATAGAAATATGGATTTTCCAGTCTCTTCTTTCTAGGAGTCCCCAGGGCTAAGGTAAAACCCCTGCAGCCCCTCCCCATTCTGCTCACCTCCAAGATGTGCTGGAGTTTGTCTGTGCTGGGGGGTGCTGTCAGCAGGATCGAGAGCTCGTCATCCATGTTCTCTGGGCAGGCCTTGCTCAGAGCCTGCCAGCGGAGGGAGACCAGGGGTCAGGAGCCTGCATTAGCACCGGTGTGCCATTGACCAAGAGCTGGCTGAGGTAAGCGCCGCCTGGCCGGAGCTCGCACCCAGAAACCCTGCCCCAGGTCGGAACCCCCTCCCACACCCAAATTCCCTCCCAGACCTCACACCCGGCACCCCAACCCCCTGCCCCAGGTCAGAACCCCCTCCTGTACCCTAATCCCTCCCAGACCCCACACCCCCACCCCAATCCCCTACCCCAGCCCTGAGCCCCCTCCCGCACCCAAACTCCCTCCCAGAGTCCGCACCCCAACCCTCTGTCCCAGCCCGGATCCCCCTCTGGCACCCCAACCCCCTAATCTCCAGCCCAATCCCAGAGCCCGCATCCCCACCGGAGCCCTCACCCCTCCCTGCACTCCAACCCCCAGCTCCAGCCCAGTGAAAGTGAGTGAGGGTGTGAGAGCGAACGACTGAGAGAGGTGGGCTGGGCTGGAGTGAGTGGGGGTGGGGCCTTGGGGAAGGGCATGAAAGGGGTTGGGTCAAGGGCGTTTGGTTTTGTGCAAGTAGAAAGTTGGCAACCCTACTTAAGGACCTTTGAAAAGCAGCCTCCTTAGCACCGCTCCTGATACCAGGGGCCAAGGCGCCCCCGGACATGAGAACCACAATAGGCCAGAGCAAAACGCTGCGTTAGAAATCGGAGCTCAGGCTGCCAAGCGAACGATAGCTGACAGACAGGAGATGCAGGAATTAAGGTTGTGCCTTCAGCCAGCAACTGGTATTCATCCGTTTGCACCACACACACACCTGTAGGCAGGGCCACTATTTCCTTGTCTGTCTGCCCGTTTAGCGTCTCTCGGTCCTTACTGTGCCCATCACCGTGGTGTCTGAGTGGCAAACCAAGGGTTTGACGTGTGCATATGAAACTGCCTGACTGGAAGGACGTGGTTTGGTGTGGATCAGTGACTGCTGGGGCGATTGGTGGCAGAAGGCTCTGAGGGCCTGGCTCATTCCGACCTGGCTCATTCCAATGGCTTCTACAGCTGAGAGCAGCCCAGTCTCCTGCCTGGGTCCGACGCAAACCAGGAAGTACAGGACCACGGTTAATAAGAACAGCTCAAAAGATCATTTTCGCTGACCCAGCCCTGCACAGATTTCCAGCTTAGGTTTGCATTTTCAGCAAAAGTTCTTCTTGATTATTTTCTCCCAACCCCCTTCTGCCTCCATAATAGCCAGCCACCCCGTCAGTCGCATCCTGGGGCGCTCCAGGGACAGCGTGTGTGCGTGTATGTGTACATCTGTACCTATGTGTATGTGTACATGTGTGTATGTATGCGTGTACATGTATGTGCACATGAGTGTGTGCACATGTGAGTGTGCGTGTGTATGTGTGTACATGTACCCCAGTCAGATGTATACATCTGGATTTCCTTTGAAAGAATTTTCAAATTGAGCTGATCAAGTGCAATGGCAAAGCACCCAATTCCTCTGCCCCCCAACTGCCTTCGTTGCTTTAACGTACAACCTGCTCTGCTGGCACCTCTGACTCCTGAAAGCCCTAACGCTCCAGGGGAGCAGGCCGTACCCTACCCTGCCCTGGCTGCCCCGGGTGTTACCTCGGAGGGAATCGTTCCAGATTCCAATGGGTGGCAGGTCCAGGGAAGAGCCTTATCTGGGGGGAGGCTGTACCAGACCCGCCCGACCCAGGCAGGCTCCCAGGTACTCTCTGCTCGGGGCTGATAAGGCTCCTTAGCAGTTTCTCTCCAAACAAATTCCAGTTCAAGATACCTGAGAGCTCCACAGCAGGGCAGCATCCCCAGAGCGCAGCAGGGCGGGGGTTAGGGGGAGCAGTCGGTAGCAGCACCTGCTCCTCGTACGGCAGGAGCGAGAAGTGCCAGCCTCTCTGCACAGAGCAGCAGCGTTCAGCATGGGCCAGACGTGCTGCGGTGATGGGTAAGAGCGGGCTCGGAGAGCCAGAGGGTCTGTGGGGCAGCGCTGGGCCCTTCTGCTCCGCACTAGGGCCGGGTGGGCGTGTTCAGCTGGGATTGGAACCCACCAGCACTTGTGGGTGTGAATGTGGGGCTGGAACTCAATGTGGGGCGCTACTGGGGGGAAGGGCAGAGAGACACCTGGGCTGAGACCCCAGCTCCAGGGACACAGTCACTCCTGCCCAGCCGGGTAAAATTGCCCAGCTGTGTGACAGCCCCCCCATCCCCGAGGGGTTCCCCCCCCCGGTATGTCACAGCAGGGTAATGTGCATACTGAACGGCAGGGGTTGCCAGAGACTGGCTGGGAGAGGCCTTTGGGGATGGAGGAAGCAGCACTAAGGTACATGCCAACCTCCCTACAGAGGAGGGGCCGTGCCCCACAGGTGTGGGGCAGGGAGCTGGGACACTGCGTGGTGGGTCATTGTCTGGCCCAGGCCCTTCCTAGCTGGAGGCCGAGGCATTTTCTTCAGGTCACCTTCCGCTGCAGCTTGGCCACGGGCCCCCATACCCTCTAGTCCAGCCAGGGATCCCAAGTGGGGATTGTCACGGCTGGCTCCTCCCTGCTGCCAGCAGCTCTTCACTACCAGGGAATTCCTGAAATCCTGTGTGCTCCTCCCCCCACACCTCCTGGGGCTGTGAGTGCCCTCCTCCCGGACAGCCCCCCCCCCGAGAGCTCTGAGTGCCCCTGGCCAGTCCCTCCCCTCAGCCCCCCCCCCCACTTCCTGGGGCTCTGAGTGCCCTCAGCCTGTCCCCCTCCCACACCCCGGGGCTGAGTGACCTTGGCCAACCCCCGTCCCTTCAGGAGGAACTCTCAGTACCCACCCAGCCCCCACACCTCAGGGTTCCCCTCCCTGCGGCTCTGTGGCCATACCCCCACCAGGGCCGACTTTAGGCCAATTCAACCAATTCCCCTGAATCGGGCCCCAGGCCCAAGCCCCGGTACGGTGTACCGGCAAGAGCCAGTGCGCTGTACCAGGGTGGTCCGGCTTCCCCAGGGGGCAATTTAAAGGACCTAGGGCTCCCAGCAGGGGCCGGAGCCCCAGGCCCTTTAAATTGCCACCAGACCCCCACTGCTGGAGCCCTGGGGTAGGGCTGCGGGGCTCTGGGGGCTATTTAAAAAGTCTGGGACTCCCGCTGCCTCTACCGCCCTGGCCCTTTAAATAGCCACTGGAGCCCCGCTGCTTCCCCAGGGCTCCCGCGGCTATTTAATGGGCCGGGGCAGTAGAAGCAGGGGAGCCCTGAGCCCTTTAAATAGCCCCCAGAGCCCTGGGATAGCGGGGGACTCGGGGGCTATTTAAAGCTGCCTCTGCTGCACCCCGTCCCCGCACCAGCCCCGCACCGCCTGCCCTGCCCGCAGCCAGCCCCGTCTCCAGCCAGCCCTGCACCCCCTGTCCGCAGCCAGCCCCTGCTGCACCCCTGCCCTACCTCCAGCCCCGCCACCCCTGTTCTGCCCGCACCAGCCCCGCCCCCCTGCCCTGCCTGCAGCCAGCCCTGCACCCCCTGCCCACAGCCAGCCTCTGCCGCACCCCCTGCCCTGTCTCCAGGCAACCCCTGCCGCACCCCCCTGCGGCCCTGCCCAAAGCCAGCCAGCCCCACACACCCCTGTCTCCAGCCAGCCCCGCACCCCTTGCCCTGCCTGCAGCCAGACCCTACCTCCAGTGAGCCCCTGCCCAGCCTCCAGCCAGCCCCATGTCCACTGGTGCCCTGCAGTTCCCAGGGCAGTAACCCTGCACACCTGCTTCAATGAGGGGGGCAGGGAGCAGCTGGGACCCACACATGTGCACACCACTAGGGTGACCAGACAGCAAGTGTGAAAAATCGGGACAGGGGGTGGGGGATAATAGGATCCTATAAGAAAAAGACCCAAAAATCGGGACTGTCCCTATAAAATCAGGACATCTGGTCACCCTAGCACACCCCCAGGGAGTGGCGGGGACCACACACGAGAAACGGAGCTCATTAATAACCGATCAACAGCATATATGATGCAATGTACAGAATATATAATTTTATTTTTTATATAGTTATGGAAAGTAAATAATACATGGAAGAAATTAAAGGCTTTTTTTTCCATTATTTTTTTGGTTAGTCATCCCTGCCGGGGCCCCGCCAAAAATGTTCGATTTGGGCCCCGTCCTTCCTAAAGCCGGCGCTGCTGGAGAGAACAGGAGGATTCAGTCAGCAGGGGCTGCCGATCCGTCCCATTCACCAGGGCTGCCATCCTGCGGCTTCAGCATTAGTGGCTGGGGTGACTTGGGGAAAGGTCTCAACCTCCCCACATCCCACTTCACTGCTGCCAGAATCCCTCCTGCCCCCCCGCTACAGTCCCCTCCCTACCCAACCTGGGTGGGGCTGGAGGAGAGGGGTCTGAGAACTTGAGCTGTGGATTGGAGGTGGAACAGCTGTCAGGGGCACTGACGGGGAAGTGGCAGGAGCTCCCCGTACAAGGAGGGGGGTTGCCACTGGAGGTCACTAGGAAGGACAACAAGACTCCATCCTGGGAGTCAGGAGGGGGAATCCATCCCTCAGAGGTGGGCAGGGGCTGGGTGGAAATGCTGCTGGTTCCAGGGGCCGTTAATCCCCCCTGATTCCTCGGAGGCGTCTGAGTCTCAGACAGGTTCTCGTTCCCTTGCAGCAGGAGGACGTCACGGCCAATGTGATGCGCCAGCTCCGTATCATGCGGCACTTGCACCAGGTGCCCGAGGCGCTGCAGGGCCTGTGCCTCTGAGGCCACCAGCAACTCCCGCTCCCTGCTGGAGGTACTGCTCTCGCTCTCTGTAAATTGGGAGCTAGTGGAAGGGGAAATGGAGCCCCCTGGCACTCACAGAAAGCTGATTACAGAATGAGCCCGAACTGAGAGGCACCATATCCGCCCCCCTAAAGAGCCAGACTTCAGTGGTGATACAGCCCAACCGGGGTAGCAACAGGATTGAGAACGAGGTAGGAAGTTCAGAGCAGCAAGGAAAGCCTGGAGGGGAACTTGAGAAGAGAGGTTGGAAAAGTGCAGCAAAGAGAAAGGAGCAGACCTAGCTGTTGGGTCCAGGGCCCTGGGCTGCTATCAATGTCAGGGTGGGACTGGGTTCCCCTACCGGCCCCAGAGGAGGCGGCGTACACGCACCTGGAGAGGGTTCCCAAGCCCAGCAAGGGGGCTACAGGCTGAGCAAGTGCCCCAGCGATGGCAGAAGGACTTCTGTCTGTGGAAAGACCTCTTTGAACTTTTAGTGTGAGGCAAGCTGGGCCCCAGAAGGGTGGACTAAAGGTGGTGACCTGGCCGGAGTTACCAGGCAGAGAAACTGCCGTGGTGCTGGAGCGACCATGGATGGGGGACGCTAGCCCAGCGAGAGGGCTGTGATGCCATGCCTGGCCGCCGGGGGGCACCTAACGATGAGTAGATTCATTTATGATTAGCATAGTTGGCAGGATTGAGTTCCCCCTGTGAGCCGTGAGGGAAGTCTTGGTTGCTGAAGGAATCATAGAATATCAGGGTTGGAAGGGACCTCCGGAGGTCATCTAGTCCAACCCCCTGCTAAAAGCAGAACCAATCCCCAGACAGTTTTTTGCCCTGATCCCTAAATGGCCCCCTCAAGGATAGAGCTCACAACCCCGGGTGTAGCAGGCCAATGCTCAAACCACTGAGCTATCCCTCCCCCAAGCAGGTGTATCAAGGGACCAAGCTGGTCACTGGATTTCCCACTTCAGTTCCAGGGACTGGCTAAGCAGCCAAAACAGATCTAGGGGTTTCTCCTGCAGCTCCTAGAAAACCAACAGACGCAGAAGGAAGTGCAGGTGGAGCTACAGATGCAGCAGCAGCAATACCTGTGAGAGATCCTGCAAAGGGAAATCAACCCAGGATCTGCTATGCCCATGGACAAAAAGAGCAGAGAAGGAGAGCATGCCTGGGCTGTGCTGAGAAGGTTAGCCCAGGGAGAAGGGCATGAGAAAGTGTACAAGCGTGGCCTAAGGCCAAGATGGGAGCAAGAGTTCTTTGTTTTGGGGGCAGAGAAGCAGGCCACATCAAAAGACACGGCCTGCTTAGGAAATTGCTGAGTGGCTGAACGAGGGGCCAGGGCCCTAAGAAGTTAGAAAGAAAGGAGAAGGAGAAGGTGTCCTCTGACACAAACCCCCATGAGGCAGGCAAGGTGGAGGTGGCTGGGGGGCTCCACCAGTATGTCACAGAGCTACTCTCTGTGGATCACCCCGCTCAATGAGTGTTCATTCTAGGAAGCAAGCCGGCTAGACAGTAAAACAGCAGAGGCTGCTCCCAATGCTACACTCGGTTTCTCAGAAATGAGTAGACTTTATGGGCAGAAGAGACCGTTAGAGCATCTAATCTGACCCCCTGCATATCACAGGCCTTTCTGCACCATATGGGGCAGGCAGAGCTCTGCCTGGGCGCAGGGGGAATGGGATGAGGGTAGATCAAGGAAAGGGGGGAGGGGAATGGGTGTGAGGGAAAGAGCTCCTGTCCCAGATGAAGGAATTTGGGGGCAGAGGAAAGGACCCTGCTCCACAGAGAGGGGAGAGGGTTTCTGTGAGTGCCAGGGGGCTCCATTTCCCCTTCCACTAGCTCCCCATTTACAGAGAGCCAGAGCAGTACCTGCAGCAGAGAGCGGGAGTTGCTGGTGGCCTCAGAGGCACAGGCCCTGCAGCGCCTCGGGAACCTGGCGCAAGTGCCGCATGATACGGAGCTGGCGCATCACATTGGCCGTGACGTCCTCCTGCTGCAAGGGAACGAGAACCTGTCTGAGACTCAGACGCCTCCGAGGAATCAGGGGGGATTAACGGCCCCTGGAACCAGCAGCATTTCCACCCAGCCCCTGCCCACCTCTGAGGGATGGATTCCCCCTCCTGACCCCCACGATGGAGTCTTGTTGTCCTTCCTAGTGACCTCCAGTGGCAACCCCCCTCCTTGTACGGGGAGCTCCTGCCACTTCCCCCTCAGTGCCCCTGACAGCTGTTCCACCTCCAATCCACAGCTCAAGTTCTCAGACCCCTCTCATCCAGCCCCACCCAGGTTGGGTAGGGAGGGGACTGTAGCGGGGGGAGCAGGAGGGATTCTGGCAGCAGTGAAGTGGGATGTGGGGAGGTTGAGACCTTTCCCCAAGTCACCCCAGCCACTAATGCTGAAGCCGCAGGATGGCAGCCCTGGTGAATGGGACGGATCGGCAGCCCCTGCTGACTAGGGTTGCCATACGTCCGGTTTTTCCCGGACATGTCCTGCTTTTCGGCAATCAAACGCCCGTCCGGGGGGAATTGCCGAAAAGCCAAACATGTCCGGGAAAATGCCGGCCGGGCACTTCCCCTCCCGCGGCTGCTCTGCTCTGCTCCTCCCCTCTCAGACTTTAAGAGCCGAGCTGCCCGAGCCAGCGCTACCAGCTTCGGGCAGCCCCCCCTGCCTCCGGACCCCCAGCCGCTGGCCAGGCACTTCCCTTCCCGGGCTCCAGCTGAGCTGCTCCGCTCCTCCCCTCTCAGACTTTAAGAGCCGAGCTGCCCGAGCCAGCGCTACTGGCTTCGGGCAGCCCCCCCTGCCTCCGGACCCCGAGCCACAGGCCAGGCACTTCCCTTCCCGGGCTCCAGCTGCGCTGGGGAAGCGCCGGCCGGGGGCGCAGGGTCTGGGGGCTGCCCGGCAAACCGTGACGCCGGTAGCGCTGGGGCAGCCCTTTCCCCATGGCTGGGAGTGGGAGGAAGGAGGGGGCTGAGTTAGGGCGGGGAAGGGGTGGAGTTGGGGCGGGGCTAGGGGTGGGGAAATGGGCGGGGCCAGGGCCCATGGAGGGTCCTCTTTTTTTATTTATTAGACATGGTAACCCTACTGCTGACTGAATCCTCCTGTTCTCTCCAGAAGGGGTCCAGCCTTGCCAGCAGCAGGACAAGCGTCCCCTGCCCATGTGCCTCAGCCTTGCCTGGTCAGACGCCATCACCCGTCAGTCCTTGGCCTCCCAGGCTGCCAGTGATGGGAGCAACTCTGGATGGTGGCTCGGGTGACACAGACACCAGACCACTAGGAATTGGGTGCGGCCCTGTGGGACAGGAGAGTCTCGCAGAGGGCACTTGGGGGACTCTCCTGCCCTTCCCAAGAGCGATAGCACCCTGTCCTAAGAACATAAGTCTGGGATGAGGCAAAGCTTGTCATTAATTAACCTGGCTAAAGAGCTGGGTGGAGCTGCTCCGGAGACAAGCTGGCTCGCTCCTGCTCATGGAGGTGAATTCATCTCCCTTCCCAGGAGCACCTGCTCTCCCTTTCATTCCCCACCAGGCTCCTTGTGCCAGGCCAGCGAATGGCCACAGGATGGGAATGAGGCCTGGGCCCCGCCCCAATCTCCTGAGTCTAATGCAGCTGCTCAACTTTTCCCCCATCAGCTGCTGGGTTTCCCCCAGGAGGGAGTAGGTGACAGGGAGAGAGAGACACACACATTTGTCCTTCTGGTTGCAGGGCTTGTGTCCTTCCAATCCCATTGGTGGCTGCACAGTGGGCAGAGTCCTCGCTGCGTGCCTGGCCCAACAGAATTGCAGGGCGTGGTGTGGAACACAGAAAGAGATAGAGAGACTCATCCTCCAGCCGGGGTCAGTCTGAGAGAAATTGGCTGGGGTCCCAGTCTCACTCTTCTAGCGGGTGCCATTTCCCAGCTGGGTTCCTTATCCCTCTGGTGCAGCAGCAGCTGGTAGAGCCGGTAAACCCCATCCCTGGCCTGCCGGCTGATGTCCTTGGCTGGGTCACTGACGGACAGAGCCAGCTGTGCCATGTGGTGACCCATCCTGGGGAATTCCGCTGAGTTCTAATGGACGGGAGAGGGAGAGGGGACTCCATCAGCATTTTCCTGTTAGCTCCCAGTCCCCCCGGGCCAGGACTCTCCTTCCCCTCAGCCCCTCTGCAGGAGATGCTAGAGGATAGGAGCTAGAGCCAGACCCTTAATTTCCTCTGCCCCCAAGGAAGCCTGCAGCACAGGGCTGTGGGCAGGGCCCTCCATGAGGACTTGCTTCCCCAGCTGCTCCAGGATGACAGGGAGGCATGAACCTGGAGCACAGTCCCCTTAAAAGCCCAGAGTCACCACTTAACTAGGACAAGAAGAACTTGACTCAAGCCAGGCTCACTCTCTGCTCTGACTCTGCCTTCCCAAGAGGAACACTCCTAACCCACAGCCCCTGCAGCAGCAGATCCTACAGCCCGTCAGAGCCAGATCACCTACCCCTGGAGTCAGGAAGCTGGGGTCAGAGATCACGTACGTCAAACTCAGGGAGGGTGATGGTGAATCTGAGCAGGGCCGTGCTGCTCTTAACGGCCCTGGCTCTCTCTCGCGGCACCCTGGACACGATCCAGTAGTTAATGTGCTGTGGGGAAAGGAGGCATTGCACTGACTGCCCTGACCAAGGATGCCCACTGGGGGCCCGGCTAGGAGGACAGACTGGAAAATGGATCTAAGAGTGAAGGTAAAATTGCCCCCACCCCTCTCATCGGGCTCACCTCCAAGATGTACTGGAGCCTGTCGGTGTCTGGGGACTCTGCCAGCAGGTTCCCCAGCATGGCGTCCAGGAGGTCTGGCAAGACCCTAGGCAGATCCTGAAAGCAAGGGAGAGCCATGGGTCAGAGTTAGGGAAACTGGGGCTAAACTTGCCACAGGATGGGAAGTGGGGTCTCTGGGAAGCACTGGTGTGACCCCCAAACACATATCCTGGCCTCTCTCCTTCACATCCCACTGCAGGCAATTAGCAAGGACTCATGGCAGGATGACAGCTGGCTCTTCAATCCATGACTTTAGCTGATCTACCTGCACTTGGGCGGTGTCCTTCTCCATGCCCAGGGTGAAGACGGCGTGCAGGGCAGCTCGAAGGAGGTGGGTCTCCAGCTCTGGCTCCACAGCAGGTGTCATGGTGCTGGAAGAGAGAGGAGCCGGTATTAGACTGTGCAGTGCGGGGATGGGACTGGCACCAACACGCAGGTTAAACTGCAGGGAAATAGGCACAGGCTGGCAAGAAGGGAAACTGAGGCACCGAGCCAGGGAATGACAAGGCCAAGGGGTCTCAGACAGACAGTGGCAGGGCAGGAATAGCACCTGTTCCCTGCACCCTGCTGCCCCTCCTGTATCTGATCCTGGGAGTGAGCCTCTCCCCAAAGCCGTTGCAATGTTACTGGAGTGAAAAGAACAGCCCAGCCAGGAGAGAGTGACCCTTCCCCGCACCTCTGCCAGAGGAGCCACCCTTGGGCGGTGACCTGGGAGTGGGAGTGGGAGGGGCAGTGACTGCCAGCCCTGGGCCTGAGCAGCACTGGGGTTAGGGGAACCGGGCCGGAGGGTCTCGGTACCTGAGGTTGCCCACAGCAATCAGGGAGTTAGCGAGGACGGCGCCGGGTGGAGAGTTATCAGGCAGCTCCTCAATGAGTTCCTGTGAGACCCAAAGGAGACAAAGGAGCGTGTGAGATTCGGGCCACACTGGACATTGCTGGTTTCCTATTGACCTGTGGGACTTTGGGCAAGTTGCTCCCCGCTCTAGGCTCTGTCCCCAGCAGTCAAATGGGGATTTCATACTTTCCCACTATTGGAAAGTGCTGGGAGAATCCCCCAGCAAAAGCTGCTCTGACAGTGCTAAGCAGCATCTGACCATTAGAGGTCAGAGCACACTGCCCAGGAGGAGGAGTGTTTGGTTCTGGGCTGTTGGAGTACGGGCTTTCAACCATCTGTGCACACATATTATTCTAATTGCATCTAGACCACATCTCCCTAGTTTGTTTGTGAGAATGTCCTTATTAACACCAAGATGGATCACATCTACTGTTTACCCACCTCCACTAGGCCCGTAACCCTGCCAAAGAAGGAGCTAGGATTTGTTTGGAATGATTTGTTCTTGACAAGTCCATGCTCACTAGTCCTAAGAACCAAATTGTCCTGTAGGTGCTGACAAACTGATTGTTTAATGAGGAGTTCCAGTATCTTTCCAGGTATGTTAATGGATGGGAAGACGTTCTTTTTCAGGGATCTCTGACGAGAACTGGGGCACAGCACGTAGTTTGTTGAGGCCATAAAATGGAGACAGGCACCTCTTCTCTTCTCCCAGCACCCCAGATACCTAAAAGGGTGGGACTCACATCCCTCAATGGGCTTTAAAAAAGACAATGGTTACAATGTGGCCCCAACCATTTCTGGTTTCTGCAGACTAGATGTTTTAGCAAAGTTTAGAATTCCTTGGTGCTCAACACCGTGAAACTCCCCTTTCTCCTTTACAAAGGGCTTTAACGCCCCTTATCTCACCCAGGCTCTCGACTGCCCAAAGTTGGAGAATTGTCCCTGTTCCCACTGCAGAGCACCCCCCACGACACACACACAGAGTCCTCCTGGTGGTGGGAGGGGAACAGAGGAAAGGACAGAAGACGTAAGAGATGAAGAGAAAGGAGGGAGGGATGGAGGAAAAGGTAAAACAAAAAGGACAAACCCTAATGTCCCCAGTGATTCTAAGGGACAAAATCCCAGGTGGGGAATAAAATTCGACCACCTTAAGCTAGTGTTTTCCATGCCTAGAATTCAGCTGGCGCCAGATGCATCAGACTCAACAGGTTCCAAACCTCTCGGAGGCTCTTACCTTCTAAACAGGGACGTCTGTTTTCTAGTAAAATCAGGAAAAAGAAAAGAGAAAACTCAAAAGAGGTTCCTCCTGGCGCTCACGTACGTGACCTTTAATACTCTCTCAGTCCTCAAAGAGAGACCTCGAGAAGGAGACTTGCTGAAGCAAAGCTACAGGGGACTCTGAGGTTTCCCTGGCCCTGCGCCCCTGTCCTGCCTGGCTGATGTCAGCATCTCTCTGTGAGGTCACCACCTCCCCAGCACCTTTGACCAATAGTCTGAGATCCTGCAAAAGGCCTTTGTGATGTCACTGCCACACCCACTCCTCCCCTGCAGTGCTAATATCCTGCCACAGGGCAGACACTTTGGAGGTTTGAGCTACACAAAGAAGAGACACTTAGATCTCAAAAATTAGATGAGATGTTTCAGTCTGAGCTAAGTAGTTGCTGCTCTTAACAATTGCAACATAATAAAATACAAATAAAATAGACTATTTCAGCCATTCTATTATGTCCTAATCTGATCTGAGTAAACGTGATAGGACACCTCATCTTACGCACTGCTCCTAGTGACACTCTCCAATAGATCCCCATCCTCCACCTGTCGGGAGGTAGGTAGGAGCGGATTGTTATCCCTACTTGAAAGAGGGAGAAGCTAAGGCTGAGAAAGGAGAATTGACTTGTCTTAGGTCACACAGCCAGTCCGTGGCAGAGTTGGGAATAGGACCCAAGAGCCCTGATTTTCAAACTAACCATCGGATCTTGAATTTCAGACATTGAATGACCTGAATAAAGTGTTCTCAAGTGAGTTCCAGACCAGCAAGAGTTCATAGTAATTATTCAGCAAGTATTTTAGGAGAACTGGAATGGTAGAGAAAATAATGAACTGCAGAGAAGCAGCAAAATTTGTTGAACATATGACTGGTTATGACTATTTATTTGTTCTTAAAAGAAAACAATAGGGACCTGAGTCTCCTCCCTGTCAATAACCCCCTGCTCAGCCAATCAGGGTAGAGACCGAGGGGCGGGGGGATGAGGGTTCTCACCAGAGAGCCCAAAGGATGGCCCAGGTCACCGCTGGGGATCACTGTCTGAGCACTATTTCAACGCCACATTTTTCGGTGGACCTCCCACAATGGGAGTTGTAGAGCACCCCCCACGACACACACACACACCCCTCCTGGTGGTGGGAGGGGAACGGGGAAAGGACAAAAGAAGTAAGAGATGAAGAGAAAGGAGGGAGGGATGGAGGAAAAGGTAAAACAAAAAGGACAAACCTTAATGTCCCCAGAGATTCTAAGGGACAAAATCCCAGGTGGGGAATAAAATTTGGCCACCTTAAGCTAGTGTTTTCCATGCCTAAAATTCAGCTAGCGCCAGATGCATCAGACTCAACAGGTTCCAAACCTCTCGGAGGCTCTTACCTTCTAAACAGGGACGTCAGTTTTCTAGTGAAATCAGGAAAAAGAAAGGAGAAAACTCAAAAGAGGTTCCTCCTGGTGCTCACATACATGAACCCAAATACTCTCTCAGACCTCAAAGAGAGATCTCGAGAAGGGGACTTGCTGAAGCAAAGCCACAGGGGTCTCTGAGGTTTCCCTGGCCCTGCGCCCCTGTCCTGCCTGGCTGATGTCAGCATCCCTCTGTGAGGTCACCACCTCCCCTGCACCTTTGGCCAATAGGCTGAGGTTCTGCAAAAGGCCTTTGTGATGTCACTGCCACACACACCCCTCCCCTGCAGTGCTAATGTCCTGCCACAGGGCTGACACTCTGGAGGTTTGAGCTACTCCCTGTGGATCACCCCACTCAATGAGTGTTCATTCTAGAAAGCAAGCCGGCTAGACAGTAAAACATCACAAGCTGCTCCCAATGCTACACTCGGTTTCTCAGCAATGAGTAGACTTTATGGGCAGCAGAGACCGTTAGAGCATCTAATCTGACCCCCTGCATATCACAGGCCTCCTGTCTACCACAATAGCTACTTTTGGGGCAAACACATTCCGGAAAGGCATCTAGTCTTTATTAATGACATCAAGAGATGGAGAATCCACCACTTTCCTTGGTAGCTTCTTCCTGTGGTCAATCATCCTCGCTGTTGAATATTTGTGCCTTATTTGTCATAGGAATTTGTCTCTTTTCACCTTCCAGCCATTGGGTCTTGTTCTGCCTTTCTCTGCTAGACTAGAGAGCCCTTTAATACCCAGTATTTTCTCTCCATTAAGGCACTTCAACACTTCAATGAAGTCCCCTTCAATCTTCTTTTGATAAGCTAAACAGGTTGAGCTCTTTCCATAGCTCACTAGAAGGCATTTTTCTCCAGCCCTCAGAACATTTCATGGCTCTTTGCTGCCCCAGCTCCAATTTCTAGGACCATCTTTTTCAAAGGAGGACACCAAGACTGGAGGCAGTATTCCAATAGCAGTCTCACTGCTGCTGTGTCACCTCCCTATCCTACTCACGGCTCTGCTCCTACGTCTAATGATGGCTTTAGCCCTGTTCACCACAGCATCACACTGGGAGCTCATGTTGAGTGGCTTCTCCACTCTGGCCCCTAAATCCTTTTCAGAGTCACTGCTTTCCTGGATCCACGTCCCCATTCTGGAGGTGTGGCCGGCGTGCCTTGTTGCCACGTATAGGACCTTGCATTGGGCTCTGCTCAAACTTGTTTTCTTTGAATGGGTCCAGCTGGCCGAATGAGCCAGATCGCTCTGTATCACTGCCCTCTCCCCATCAGGAATTACCACTCTGCCTGTATTTTGTCACCCCTCAATCTTATCCGCAGTGATTGTATGTTTTCTCCCAATTCATTGATAACAATTATTTTAAAAAATTAGTCCTTGAGAGCTTCTTCAGACCCTTAGTACCCAGGACCTGCTCCCCACATCACAGTGAGAAATGCTGTCCAGCCCTGCTGGTACAGAGGGGATAAGCACAGAACAAACGTACCTTTAGGAGCTGTGTTGTCCATAGGCTCTGAACAACATGTGGGGGTCAGCAGATTACAAACGCACGACAGACCTGTAGTGTAGACAGGTCCCAACTGTGTCTCGGTTTCCCACCCTGTAAAATGGGGAGAAGAAACAAAACCTTGATTAGCTCCTTGACAGCTGGGGAAACCGAGGCACCCAGCGGTGCAGAGACTCGCTCATGGTCCCAAAGCCAGGAATAGAAAACAGCAGATCTGATAGCCAGGCCTGGGACCTAACCCTGGTTTTCCTGGCCTTGCTGCTCTAAGTTTAGTCACAGCCGCCATGTCTTTTCCCCCGTGTCCCTTAACCCCACGTCACTGCAGAAGAGAGATTTTCTGGTAGCCAGCTGGCTCTCCTGCATGTGGATGTCGTTCCAAAAGACGTGCTCTGACTCAGTCCCATGCTATGGTTGGCTGAAGGAACCACGTGGTCACATTCTAGCCCTGAGTTATACAGGAGGGGCGACTAGATGCACATAATGGTCCTTTCTGACCTGAACCTCTATCAATCGCTACATTTTCTGCTGCTAGGAAGAGAACTCTGGACCTATTTTCTCTCATTCACTTTCAGTCGGAATAATTTCAATCCAGGCCAAAGGATTTCCTCTTCCATTGTGTCTTCAGCACCTTTGGGAGCAACCAGTTACTGTTACCCACAGGTTACCAGTTTCAACCTGTCCCAGGGTGAGATGGCAGGGAAAGGGGTTGGAGCTCAACTGCACCTGGCCCAGGTGATGCAGGTCCCTAGGGTGAAGGGAATAAGTGTGGGGGTCACGTGACAAGACGCAGCCTGTGACTAGGACCCAGGCCTGCTGAGAGATAGAAGGGCAGCCTGTACTCAGCCAGGAGAGAGACCCCAAGGGAAGCAGGCATGGGAGGGGCTTGGAGAGTCCTTTAAAGGTCAGGGACAAGCTGGGAAGGGGCCAGGCTGAGCACTAAGGACAAGGCCCTAGGAGGGAAAGACAGGGCAGTTTAGGAGATGGGGCAGATAGTCCAGTTGGTTTCGGCTCCCAGGACCAGACACCCAGAGGTGAAGGTGATTGTCGGGGCTTCTGTCCTTCTTCCCCAGTGTAGATTTGATAGTGGAGAAGACTGATGCCGTAAGGGGGAAGTGAGTTACCCCAAGGTCACCCAGTGAGTTTATATCACCAATGCATACTCGGAAGGATCTAATAGAAATATGGATTTTCCAGTCTCTTCTTTCTAGGAGTCCCCAGGGCTAAGGTAAAACCCCTGCGGCCCCTCCCCATTCTGCTCACCTCCAAGATGTGCTGGAGTTTGTCTGTGCTGGGGGGTGCTGTCAGCAGGATCGAGAGCTCGTCATCCATGTTCTCTGGGCAGGCCTTGCTCAGAGCCTGCCAGCGGAGGGAGACCAGGGGTCAGGAGCCTGCATTAGCACCGGTGTGCCATTGACCAAGAGCTGGCTGAGGTAAGCGCCGCCTGGCCGGAGCTCGCACCCAGAAACCCTGCCCCAGGTTGGAACCCCCTCCCACACCCAAATTCCCTCCCAGACCTCACACCCGGCACCCCAACCCCCTGCCCCAGGTCGGAACCCCCTCCTGTACCCTAATCCCTCCCAGACCCCACACCCCCACCCCAATCCCCTACCCCAGCCCTGAGCCCCCTCCCGCACCCAAACTCCCTCCCAGAGTCCGCACCCCAACCCTCTGTCCCAGCCCGGATCCCCCTCTGGCACCCCAACCCCCTAATCTCCAGCCCAATCCCAGAGCCCGCATCCCCACCGGAGCCCTCACCCCTCCCTGCACTCCAACCCCCAGCTCCAGCCCAGTGAAAGTGAGTGAGGGTGTGAGAGCGAACGACTGAGAGAGGTGGGCTGGGCTGGAGTGAGTGGGGGTGGGGCCTTGGGGAAGGGCATGAAAGGGGTTGGGTCAAGGGCGTTTGGTTTTGTGCAAGTAGAAAGTTGGCAACCCTACTTAAGGACCTTTGAAAAGCAGCCTCCTTAGCACCGCTCCTGATACCAGGGGCCAAGGCGCCCCCGGACATGAGAACCACAATAGGCCAGAGCAAAACGCTGCGTTAGAAATCGGAGCTCAGGCTGCCAAGCGAACGATAGCTGACAGACAGGAGATGCAGGAATTAAGGTTGTGCCTTCAGCCAGCAACTGGTATTCATCCGTTTGCACCACACACACACCTGTAGGCAGGGCCACTATTTCCTTGTCTGTCTGCCCGTTTAGCGTCTCTCGGTCCTTACTGTGCCCATCACCGTGGTGTCTGAGTGGCAAACCAAGGGTTTGACGTGTGCATATGAAACTGCCTGACTGGAAGGACGTGGTTTGGTGTGGATCAGTGACTGCTGGGGCGATTGGTGGCAGAAGGCTCTGAGGGCCTGGCTCATTCCGACCTGGCTCATTCCAATGGCTTCTACAGCTGAGAGCAGCCCAGTCTCCTGCCTGGGTCCGACGCAAACCAGGAAGTACAGGACCACGGTTAATAAGAACAGCTCAAAAGATCATTTTCGCTGACCCAGCCCTGCACAGATTTCCAGCTTAGGTTTGCATTTTCAGCAAAAGTTCTTCTTGATTATTTTCTCCCAACCCCCTTCTGCCTCCATAATAGCCAGCCACCCCGTCAGTCGCATCCTGGGGCGCTCCAGGGACAGCGTGTGTGCGTGTATGTGTACATCTGTACCTATGTGTATGTGTACATGTGTGTATGTATGCGTGTACATGTATGTGCACATGAGTGTGTGCACATGTGAGTGTGCGTGTGTATGTGTGTACATGTACCCCAGTCAGATGTATACATCTGGATTTCCTTTGAAAGAATTTTCAAATTGAGCTGATCAAGTGCAATGGCAAAGCACCCAATTCCTCTGCCCCCCAACTGCCTTCGTTGCTTTAACGTACAACCTGCTCTGCTGGCACCTCTGACTCCTGAAAGCCCTAACGCTCCAGGGGAGCAGGCCGTACCCTACCCTGCCCTGGCTGCCCCGGGTGTTACCTCGGAGGGAATCGTTCCAGATTCCAATGGGTGGCAGGTCCAGGGAAGAGCCTTATCTGGGGGGAGGCTGTACCAGACCCGCCCGACCCAGGCAGGCTCCCAGGTACTCTCTGCTCGGGGCTGATAAGGCTCCTTAGCAGTTTCTCTCCAAACAAATTCCAGTTCAAGATACCTGAGAGCTCCACAGCAGGGCAGCATCCCCAGAGCGCAGCAGGGCGGGGGTTAGGGGGAGCAGTCGGTAGCAGCACCTGCTCCTCGTACGGCAGGAGCGAGAAGTGCCAGCCTCTCTGCACAGAGCAGCAGCGTTCAGCATGGGCCAGACGTGCTGCGGTGATGGGTAAGAGCGGGCTCGGAGAGCCAGAGGGTCTGTGGGGCAGCGCTGGGCCCTTCTGCTCCGCACTAGGGCCGGGTGGGCGTGTTCAGCTGGGATTGGAACCCACCAGCACTTGTGGGTGTGAATGTGGGGCTGGAACTCAATGTGGGGCGCTACTGGGGGGAAGGGCAGAGAGACACCTGGGCTGAGACCCCAGCTCCAGGGACACAGTCACTCCTGCCCAGCCGGGTAAAATTGCCCAGCTGTGTGACAGCCCCCCCATCCCCGAGGGGTTCCCCCCCCCGGTATGTCACAGCAGGGTAATGTGCATACTGAACGGCAGGGGTTGCCAGAGACTGGCTGGGAGAGGCCTTTGGGGATGGAGGAAGCAGCACTAAGGTACATGCCAACCTCCCTACAGAGGAGGGGCCGTGCCCCACAGGTGTGGGGCAGGGAGCTGGGACACTGCGTGGTGGGTCATTGTCTGGCCCAGGCCCTTCCTAGCTGGAGGCCGAGGCATTTTCTTCAGGTCACCTTCCGCTGCAGCTTGGCCACGGGCCCCCATACCCTCTAGTCCAGCCAGGGATCCCAAGTGGGGATTGTCACGGCTGGCTCCTCCCTGCCGCCAGCAGCTCTTCACTGCCAGGGAATTCCTGAAATCCTGTGTGCTCCTCCCCCCACACCTCCTGGGGCTGTGAGTGCCCTCCTCCCGGACAGCCCCCCCCCCCGAGAGCTCTGAGTGCCCCTGGCCAGTCCCTCCCCTCAGCCCCCCCCCACTTCCTGGGGCTCTGAGTGCCCTCAGCCTGTCCCCCTCCCACACCCCGGGGCTGAGTGACCTTGGCCAACCCCCGTCCCTTCAGGAGGAACTCTCAGTACCCACCCAGCCCCCACACCTCAGGGTTCCCCTCCCTGCGGCTCTGTGGCCATACCCCCACCAGGGCCGACTTTAGGCCAATTCAACCAATTCCCCTGAATCGGGCCCCAGGCCCAAGCCCCGGTACGGTGTACCGGCAAGAGCCAGTGCGCTGTACCAGGGTGGTCCGGCTTCCCCAGGGGGCAATTTAAAGGACCTAGGGCTCCCAGCAGGGGCCGGAGCCCCAGGCCCTTTAAATTGCCACCAGACCCCCACTGCTGGAGCCCTGGGGTAGGGCTGCGGGGCTCTGGGGGCTATTTAAAAAGTCTGGGACTCCCGCTGCCTCTACCGCCCTGGCCCTTTAAATAGCCACTGGAGCCCCGCTGCTTCCCCAGGGCTCCCGCGGCTATTTAATGGGCCGGGGCAGTAGAAGCAGGGGAGCCCTGAGCCCTTTAAATAGCCCCCAGAGCCCTGGGATAGCGGGGGACTCGGGGGCTATTTAAAGCTGCCTCTGCTGCACCCCGTCCCCGCACCAGCCCCGCACCGCCTGCCCTGCCCGCAGCCAGCCCCGTCTCCAGCCAGCCCTGCACCCCCTGTCCGCAGCCAGCCCCTGCTGCACCCCTGCCCTACCTCCAGCCCCGCCACCCCTGTTCTGCCCGCACCAGCCCCGCCCCCCTGCCCTGCCTGCAGCCAGCCCTGCACCCCCTGCCCACAGCCAGCCTCTGCCGCACCCCCTGCCCTGTCTCCAGGCAACCCCTGCCGCACCCCCCTGCGGCCCTGCCCAAAGCCAGCCAGCCCCACACACCCCTGTCTCCAGCCAGCCCCACACCCCTTGCCCTGCCTGCAGCCAGACCCTACCTCCAGTGAGCCCCTGCCCAGCCTCCAGCCAGCCCCATGTCCACTGGTGCCCTGCAGTTCCCAGGGCAGTAACCCTGCACACCTGCTTCAATGAGGGGGGCAGGGAGCAGCTGGGACCCACACATGTGCACACCACTAGGGTGACCAGACAGCAAGTGTGAAAAATCGGGACAGGGGGTGGGGGATAATAGGATCCTATAAGAAAAAGACCCAAAAATCGGGACTGTCCCTATAAAATCAGGACATCTGGTCACCCTAGCACACCCCCAGGGAGTGGCGGGGACCACACACGAGAAACGGAGCTCATTAATAACCGATCAACAGCATATATGATGCAATGTACAGAATATATAATTTTATTTTTTATATAGTTATGGAAAGTAAATAATACATGGAAGAAATTAAAGGCTTTTTTTTCCATTATTTTTTTTGTTAGTCATCCCTGCCGGGGCCCCGCCAAAAATGTTCGATTTGGGCCCCGTCCTTCCTAAAGCCGGCGCTGCTGGAGAGAACAGGAGGATTCAGTCAGCAGGGGCTGCCGATCCGTCCCATTCACCAGGGCTGCCATCCTGCGGCTTCAGCATTAGTGGCTGGGGTGACTTGGGGAAAGGTCTCAACCTCCCCACATCCCACTTCACTGCTGCCAGAATCCCTCCTGCCCCCCCGCTACAGTCCCCTCCCTACCCAACCTGGGTGGGGCTGGAGGAGAGGGGTCTGAGAACTTGAGCTGTGGATTGGAGGTGGAACAGCTGTCAGGGGCACTGACGGGGAAGTGGCAGGAGCTCCCCGTACAAGGAGGGGGGTTGCCACTGGAGGTCACTAGGAAGGACAACAAGACTCCATCCTGGGAGTCAGGAGGGGGAATCCATCCCTCAGAGGTGGGCAGGGGCTGGGTGGAAATGCTGCTGGTTCCAGGGGCCGTTAATCCCCCCTGATTCCTCGGAGGCGTCTGAGTCTCAGACAGGTTCTCGTTCCCTTGCAGCAGGAGGACGTCACGGCCAATGTGATGCGCCAGCTCCGTATCATGCGGCACTTGCACCAGGTGCCCGAGGCGCTGCAGGGCCTGTGCCTCTGAGGCCACCAGCAACTCCCGCTCCCTGCTGGAGGTACTGCTCTCGCTCTCTGTAAATTGGGAGCTAGTGGAAGGGGAAATGGAGCCCCCTGACACTCACAGAAAGCTGATTACAGAATGAGCCCGAACTGAGAGGCACCATATCCGCCCCCCTAAAGAGCCAGACTTCAGTGGTGATAC
Organism: Chrysemys picta bellii; assembly: GCF_011386835.1. Classification (NCBI taxonomy): domain Eukaryota; kingdom Metazoa; phylum Chordata; order Testudines; family Emydidae; genus Chrysemys; species Chrysemys picta. The sequence goes on from NW_027052929.1 coordinate 79,725, forward strand.
AGCCCAACCGGGGTAGCAACAGGATTGAGAACGAGGTAGGAAGTTCAGAGCAGCAAGGAAAGCCTGGAGGGGAACTTGAGAAGAGAGGTTGGAAAAGTGCAGCAAAGAGAAAGGAGCAGACCTAGCTGTTGGGTCCAGGGCCCTGGGCTGCTATCAATGTCAGGGTGGGACTGGGTTCCCCTACCGGCCCCAGAGGAGGCGGCGTACACGCACCTGGAGAGGGTTCCCAAGCCCAGCAAGGGGGCTACAGGCTGAGCAAGTGCCCCAGCGATGGCAGAAGGACTTCTGTCTGTGGAAAGACCTCTTTGAACTTTTAGTGTGAGGCAAGCTGGGCCCCAGAAGGGTGGACTAAAGGTGGTGACCTGGCCGGAGTTACCAGGCAGAGAAACTGCCGTGGTGCTGGAGCGACCATGGATGGGGGACGCTAGCCCAGCGAGAGGGCTGTGATGCCATGCCTGGCCGCCGGGGGGCACCTAACGATGAGTAGATTCATTTATGATTAGCATAGTTGGCAGGATTGAGTTCCCCCTGTGAGCCGTGAGGGAAGTCTTGGTTGCTGAAGGAATCATAGAATATCAGGGTTGGAAGGGACCTCCGGAGGTCATCTAGTCCAACCCCCTGCTAAAAGCAGAACCAATCCCCAGACAGTTTTTTGCCCTGATCCCTAAATGGCCCCCTCAAGGATAGAGCTCACAACCCCGGGTGTAGCAGGCCAATGCTCAAACCACTGAGCTATCCCTCCCCCAAGCAGGTGTATCAAGGGACCAAGCTGGTCACTGGATTTCCCACTTCAGTTCCAGGGACTGGCTAAGCAGCCAAAACAGATCTAGGGGTTTCTCCTGCAGCTCCTAGAAAACCAACAGACGCAGAAGGAAGTGCAGGTGGAGCTACAGATGCAGCAGCAGCAATACCTGTGAGAGATCCTGCAAAGGGAAATCAACCCAGGATCTGCTATGCCCATGGACAAAAAGAGCAGAGAAGGAGAGCATGCCTGGGCTGTGCTGAGAAGGTTAGCCCAGGGAGAAGGGCATGAGAAAGTGTACAAGCGTGGCCTAAGGCCAAGATGGGAGCAAGAGTTCTTTGTTTTGGGGGCAGAGAAGCAGGCCACATCAAAAGACACGGCCTGCTTAGGAAATTGCTGAGTGGCTGAACGAGGGGCCAGGGCCCTAAGAAGTTAGAAAGAAAGGAGAAGGAGAAGGTGTCCTCTGACACAAACCCCCATGAGGCAGGCAAGGTGGAGGTGGCTGGGGGGCTCCACCAGTATGTCACAGAGCTACTCTCTGTGGATCACCCCGCTCAATGAGTGTTCATTCTAGGAAGCAAGCCGGCTAGACAGTAAAACAGCAGAGGCTGCTCCCAATGCTACACTCGGTTTCTCAGAAATGAGTAGACTTTATGGGCAGAAGAGACCGTTAGAGCATCTAATCTGACCCCCTGCATATCACAGGCCTTTCTGCACCATATGGGGCAGGCAGAGCTCTGCCTGGGCGCAGGGGGAATGGGATGAGGGTAGATCAAGGAAAGGGGGGAGGGGAATGGGTGTGAGGGAAAGAGCTCCTGTCCCAGATGAAGGAATTTGGGGGCAGAGGAAAGGACCCTGCTCCACAGAGAGGGGAGAGGGTTTCTGTGAGTGCCAGGGGGCTCCATTTCCCCTTCCACTAGCTCCCCATTTACAGAGAGCCAGAGCAGTACCTGCAGCAGAGAGCGGGAGTTGCTGGTGGCCTCAGAGGCACAGGCCCTGCAGCGCCTCGGGAACCTGGCGCAAGTGCCGCATGATACGGAGCTGGCGCATCACATTGGCCGTGACGTCCTCCTGCTGCAAGGGAACGAGAACCTGTCTGAGACTCAGACGCCTCCGAGGAATCAGGGGGGATTAACGGCCCCTGGAACCAGCAGCATTTCCACCCAGCCCCTGCCCACCTCTGAGGGATGGATTCCCCCTCCTGACCCCCACGATGGAGTCTTGTTGTCCTTCCTAGTGACCTCCAGTGGCAACCCCCCTCCTTGTACGGGGAGCTCCTGCCACTTCCCCCTCAGTGCCCCTGACAGCTGTTCCACCTCCAATCCACAGCTCAAGTTCTCAGACCCCTCTCATCCAGCCCCACCCAGGTTGGGTAGGGAGGGGACTGTAGCGGGGGGAGCAGGAGGGATTCTGGCAGCAGTGAAGTGGGATGTGGGGAGGTTGAGACCTTTCCCCAAGTCACCCCAGCCACTAATGCTGAAGCCGCAGGATGGCAGCCCTGGTGAATGGGACGGATCGGCAGCCCCTGCTGACTAGGGTTACCATACGTCCGGTTTTTCCCGGACATGTCCTGCTTTTCGGCAATTAAACGCCCGTCCGGGGGGAATTGCCGAAAAGCCAAACATGTCCGGGAAAATGCCGGCCGGGCACTTCCCCTCCCGCGGCTGCTCTGCTCTGCTCCTCCCCTCTCAGACTTTAAGAGCCGAGCTGCCCGAGCCAGCGCTACCGGCTTCGGGCAGCCCCCCCTGCCTCCGGACCCCCAGCCGCTGGCCAGGCACTTCCCTTCCCGGGCTCCAGCTGAGCTGCTCCGCTCCTCCCCTCTCAGACTTTAAGAGCCGAGCTGCCCGAGCCAGCGCTACTGGCTTCGGGCAGCCCCCCCTGCCTCCGGACCCCGAGCCACAGGCCAGGCACTTCCCTTCCCGGGCTCCAGCTGCGCTGGGGAAGCGCCGGCCGGGGGCGCAGGGTCTGGGGGCTGCCCGGCAAACCGTGACGCCGGTAGCGCTGGGGCAGCCCTTTCCCCATGGCTGGGAGTGGGAGGAAGGAGGGGGCTGAGTTAGGGCGGGGAAGGGGTGGAGTTGGGGCGGGGCTAGGGGGTGGGGAAATGGGCGGGGCCAGGGCCCATGGAGGGTCCTCTTTTTTTATTTATTAGACATGGTAACCCTACTGCTGACTGAATCCTCCTGTTCTCTCCAGAAGGGGTCCAGCCTTGCCAGCAGCAGGACAAGCGTCCCCTGCCCATGTGCCTCAGCCTTGCCTGGTCAGACGCCATCACCCGTCAGTCCTTGGCCTCCCAGGCTGCCAGTGATGGGAGCAACTCTGGATGGTGGCTCGGGTGACACAGACACCAGACCACTAGGAATTGGGTGCGGCCCTGTGGGACAGGAGAGTCTCGCAGAGGGCACTTGGGGGACTCTCCTGCCCTTCCCAAGAGCGATAGCACCCTGTCCTAAGAACATAAGTCTGGGATGAGGCAAAGCTTGTCATTAATTAACCTGGCTAAAGAGCTGGGTGGAGCTGCTCCGGAGACAAGCTGGCTCGCTCCTGCTCATGGAGGTGAATTCATCTCCCTTCCCAGGAGCACCTGCTCTCCCTTTCATTCCCCACCAGGCTCCTTGTGCCAGGCCAGCGAATGGCCACAGGATGGGAATGAGGCCTGGGCCCCGCCCCAATCTCCTGAGTCTAATGCAGCTGCTCAACTTTTCCCCCATCAGCTGCTGGGTTTCCCCCAGGAGGGAGTAGGTGACAGGGAGAGAGAGACACACACATTTGTCCTTCTGGTTGCAGGGCTTGTGTCCTTCCAATCCCATTGGTGGCTGCACAGTGGGCAGAGTCCTCGCTGCGTGCCTGGCCCAACAGAATTGCAGGGCGTGGTGTGGAACACAGAAAGAGATAGAGAGACTCATCCTCCAGCCGGGGTCAGTCTGAGAGAAATTGGCTGGGGTCCCAGTCTCACTCTTCTAGCGGGTGCCATTTCCCAGCTGGGTTCCTTATCCCTCTGGTGCAGCAGCAGCTGGTAGAGCCGGTAAACCCCATCCCTGGCCTGCCGGCTGATGTCCTTGGCTGGGTCACTGACGGACAGAGCCAGCTGTGCCATGTGGTGACCCATCCTGGGGAATTCCGCTGAGTTCTAATGGACGGGAGAGGGAGAGGGGACTCCATCAGCATTTTCCTGTTAGCTCCCAGTCCCCCCGGGCCAGGACTCTCCTTCCCCTCAGCCCCTCTGCAGGAGATGCTAGAGGATAGGAGCTAGAGCCAGACCCTTAATTTCCTCTGCCCCCAAGGAAGCCTGCAGCACAGGGCTGTGGGCAGGGCCCTCCATGAGGACTTGCTTCCCCAGCTGCTCCAGGATGACAGGGAGGCATGAACCTGGAGCACAGTCCCCTTAAAAGCCCAGAGTCACCACTTAACTAGGACAAGAAGAACTTGACTCAAGCCAGGCTCACTCTCTGCTCTGACTCTGCCTTCCCAAGAGGAACACTCCTAACCCACAGCCCCTGCAGCAGCAGATCCTACAGCCCGTCAGAGCCAGATCACCTACCCCTGGAGTCAGGAAGCTGGGGTCAGAGATCACGTACGTCAAACTCAGGGAGGGTGATGGTGAATCTGAGCAGGGCCGTGCTGCTCTTAACGGCCCTGGCTCTCTCTCGCGGCACCCTGGACACGATCCAGTAGTTAATGTGCTGTGGGGAAAGGAGGCATTGCACTGACTGCCCTGACCAAGGATGCCCACTGGGGGCCCGGCTAGGAGGACAGACTGGAAAATGGATCTAAGAGTGAAGGTAAAATTGCCCCCACCCCTCTCATCGGGCTCACCTCCAAGATGTACTGGAGCCTGTCGGTGTCTGGGGACTCTGCCCGCAGGTTCCCCAGCATGGCGTCCAGGAGGTCTGGCAAGACCCTAGGCAGATCCTGAAAGCAAGGGAGAGCCATGGGTCAGAGTTAGGGAAACTGGGGCTAAACTTGCCACAGGATGGGAAGTGGGGTCTCTGGGAAGCACTGGTGTGACCCCCAAACACATATCCTGGCCTCTCTCCTTCACATCCCACTGCAGGCAATTAGCAAGGACTCATGGCAGGATGACAGCTGGCTCTTCAATCCATGACTTTAGCTGATCTACCTGCACTTGGGCGGTGTCCTTCTCCATGCCCAGGGTGAAGACGGCGTGCAGGGCAGCTCGAAGGAGGTGGGTCTCCAGCTCTGGCTCCACAGCAGGTGTCATGGTGCTGGAAGAGAGAGGAGCCGGTATTAGACTGTGCAGTGCGGGGATGGGACTGGCACCAACACGCAGGTTAAACTGCAGGGAAATAGGCACAGGCTGGCAAGAAGGGAAACTGAGGCACCGAGCCAGGGAATGACAAGGCCAAGGGGTCTCAGACAGACAGTGGCAGGGCAGGAATAGCACCTGTTCCCTGCACCCTGCTGCCCCTCCTGTATCTGATCCTGGGAGTGAGCCTCTCCCCAAAGCCGTTGCAATGTTACTGGAGTGAAAAGAACAGCCCAGCCAGGAGAGAGTGACCCTTCCCCGCACCTCTGCCAGAGGAGCCACCCTTGGGCGGTGACCTGGGAGTGGGAGTGGGAGGGGCAGTGACTGCCAGCCCTGGGCCTGAGCAGCACTGGGGTTAGGGGAACCGGGCCGGAGGGTCTCGGTACCTGAGGTTGCCCACAGCAATCAGGGAGTTAGCGAGGACGGCGCCGGGTGGAGAGTTATCAGGCAGCTCCTCAATGAGCTCCTGTGAGACCCAAAGGAGACAAAGGAGCGTGTGAGATTCGGGCCACACTGGACATTGCTGGTTTCCTATTGACCTGTGGGACTTTGGGCAAGTTGCTCCCCGCTCTAGGCTCTGTCCCCAGCAGTCAAATGGGGATTTCATACTTTCCCACTATTGGAAAGTGCTGGGAGAATCCCCCAGCAAAAGCTGCTCTGACAGTGCTAAGCAGCATCTGACCATTAGAGGTCAGAGCACACTGCCCAGGAGGAGGAGTGTTTGGTTCTGGGCTGTTGGAGTACGGGCTTTCAACCATCTGTGCACACATATTATACTAATTGCATCTAGACCACATCTCCCTAGTTTGTTTGTGAGAATGTCCTTATTAACACCAAGATGGATCACATCTACTGTTTACCCACCTCCACTAGGCCCGTAACCCTGCCAAAGAAGGAGCTAGGATTTGTTTGGAATGATTTGTTCTTGACAAGTCCATGCTCACTAGTCCTAAGAACCAAATTGTCCTGTAGGTGCTGACAAACTGATTGTTTAATGAGGAGTTCCAGTATCTTTCCAGGTATGTTAATGGATGGGAAGACGTTCTTTTTCAGGGATCTCTGACGAGAACTGGGGCACAGCACGTAGTTTGTTGAGGCCATAAAATGGAGACAGGCACCTCTTCTCTTCTCCCAGCACCCCAGATACCTAAAAGGGTGGGACTCACATCCCTCAATGGGCTTTAAAAAAGACAATGGTTACAATGTGGCCCCAACCATTTCTGGTTTCTGCAGACTAGATGTTTTAGCAAAGTTTAGAATTCCTTGGTGCTCAACACCGTGAAACTCCCCTTTCTCCTTTACAAAGGGCTTTAACGCCCCTTATCTCACCCAGGCTCTCGACTGCCCAAAGTTGGAGAATTGTCCCTGTTCCCACTGCAGAGCACCCCCCACGACACACACACAGAGTCCTCCTGGTGGTGGGAGGGGAACAGAGGAAAGGACAGAAGACGTAAGAGATGAAGAGAAAGGAGGGAGGGATGGAGGAAAAGGTAAAACAAAAAGGACAAACCCTAATGTCCCCAGTGATTCTAAGGGACAAAATCCCAGGTGGGGAATAAAATTCGACCACCTTAAGCTAGTGTTTTCCATGCCTAGAATTCAGCTGGCGCCAGATGCATCAGACTCAACAGGTTCCAAACCTCTCGGAGGCTCTTACCTTCTAAACAGGGACGTCTGTTTTCTAGTAAAATCAGGAAAAAGAAAAGAGAAAACTCAAAAGAGGTTCCTCCTGGCGCTCACGTACGTGACCCTTAATACTCTCTCAGTCCTCAAAGAGAGACCTCGAGAAGGAGACTTGCTGAAGCAAAGCTACAGGGGACTCTGAGGTTTCCCTGGCCCTGCGCCCCTGTCCTGCCTGGCTGATGTCAGCATCTCTCTGTGAGGTCACCACCTCCCCAGCACCTTTGACCAATAGTCTGAGATCCTGCAAAAGGCCTTTGTGATGTCACTGCCACACCCACTCCTCCCCTGCAGTGCTAATGTCCTGCCACAGGGCAGACACTTTGGAGGTTTGAGCTACACAAAGAAGAGACACTTAGATCTCAAAAATTAGATGAGATGTTTCAGTCTGAGCTAAGTAGTTGCTGCTCTTAACAATTGCAACATAATAAAATACAAATAAAATAGACTATTTCAGCCATTCTATTATGTCCTAATCTGATCTGAGTAAACGTGATAGGACACCTCATCTTACGCACTGCTCCTAGTGACACTCTCCAATAGATCCCCATCCTCCACCTGTCGGGAGGTAGGTAGGAGCGGATTGTTATCCCTACTTGAAAGAGGGAGAAGCTAAGGCTGAGAAAGGAGAATTGACTTGTCTTAGGTCACACAGCCAGTCCGTGGCAGAGTTGGGAATAGGACCCAAGAGCCCTGATTTTCAAACTAACCATCGGATCTTGAATTTCAGACATTGAATGACCTGAATAAAGTGTTCTCAAGTGAGTTCCAGACCAGCAAGAGTTCATAGTAATTATTCAGCAAGTATTTTAGGAGAACTGGAATGGTAGAGAAAATAATGAACTGCAGAGAAGCAGCAAAATTTGTTGAACATATGACTGGTTATGACTATTTATTTGTTCTTAAAAGAAAACAATAGGGACCTGAGTCTCCTCCCTGTCAATAACCCCCTGCTCAGCCAATCAGGGTAGAGACCGAGGGGCGGGGGGATGAGGGTTCTCACCAGAGAGCCCAAAGGATGGCCCAGGTCACCGCTGGGGATCACTGTCTGAGCACTATTTCAACGCCACATTTTTCGGTGGACCTCCCACAATGGGAGTTGTAGAGCACCCCCCACGACACACACACACCCCTCCTGGTGGTGGGAGGGGAACGGGGAAAGGACAAAAGAAGTAAGAGATGAAGAGAAAGGAGGGAGGGATGGAGGAAAAGGTAAAACAAAAAGGACAAACCTTAATGTCCCCAGAGATTCTAAGGGACAAAATCCCAGGTGGGGAATAAAATTTGGCCACCTTAAGCTAGTGTTTTCCATGCCTAAAATTCAGCTAGCGCCAGATGCATCAGACTCAACAGGTTCCAAACCTCTCGGAGGCTCTTACCTTCTAAACAGGGACGTCAGTTTTCTAGTGAAATCAGGAAAAAGAAAGGAGAAAACTCAAAAGAGGTTCCTCCTGGTGCTCACATACATGAACCCAAATACTCTCTCAGACCTCAAAGAGAGATCTCGAGAAGGGGACTTGCTGAAGCAAAGCCACAGGGGTCTCTGAGGTTTCCCTGGCCCTGCGCCCCTGTCCTGTCTGGCTGATGTCAGCATCCCTCTGTGAGGTCACCACCTCCCCTGCACCTTTGGCCAATAGGCTGAGGTTCTGCAAAAGGCCTTTGTGATGTCACTGCCACACACACCCCTCCCCTGCAGTGCTAATGTCCTGCCACAGGGCTGACACTCTGGAGGTTTGAGCTACTCCCTGTGGATCACCCCACTCAATGAGTGTTCATTCTAGAAAGCAAGCCGGCTAGACAGTAAAACATCACAAGCTGCTCCCAATGCTACACTCGGTTTCTCAGCAATGAGTAGACTTTATGGGCAGCAGAGACCGTTAGAGCATCTAATCTGACCCCCTGCATATCACAGGCCTCCTGTCTACCACAATAGCTACTTTTGGGGCAAACACATTCCGGAAAGGCATCTAGTCTTTATTAATGACATCAAGAGATGGAGAATCCACCACTTTCCTTGGTAGCTTCTTCCTGTGGTCAATCATCCTCGCTGTTGAATATTTGTGCCTTATTTGTCATAGGAATTTGTCTCTTTTCACCTTCCAGCCATTGGGTCTTGTTCTGCCTTTCTCTGCTAGACTAGAGAGCCCTTTAATACCCAGTATTTTCTCTCCATTAAGGCACTTCAACACTTCAATGAAGTCCCCTTCAATCTTCTTTTGATAAGCTAAACAGGTTGAGCTCTTTCCATAGCTCACTAGAAGGCATTTTTCTCCAGCCCTCAGAACATTTCATGGCTCTTTGCTGCCCCAGCTCCAATTTCTAGGACCATCTTTTTCAAAGGAGGACACCAAGACTGGAGGCAGTATTCCAATAGCAGTCTCACTGCTGCTGTGTCACCTCCCTATCCTACTCACGGCTCTGCTCCTACGTCTAATGATGGCTTTAGCCCTGTTCACCACAGCATCACACTGGGAGCTCATGTTGAGTGGCTTCTCCACTCTGGCCCCTAAATCCTTTTCAGAGTCACTGCTTTCCTGGATCCACGTCCCCATTCTGGAGGTGTGGCCGGCGTGCCTTGTTGCCACGTATAGGACCTTGCATTGGGCTCTGCTCAAACTTGTTTTCTTTGAATGGGTCCAGCTGGCCGAATGAGCCAGATCGCTCTGTATCACTGCCCTCTCCCCATCAGGAATTACCACTCTGCCTGTATTTTGTCACCCCTCAATCTTATCCGCAGTGATTGTATGTTTTCTCCCAATTCATTGATAACAATTATTTTAAAAAATTAGTCCTTGAGAGCTTCTTCAGACCCTTAGTACCCAGGACCTGCTCCCCACATCACAGTGAGAAATGCTGTCCAGCCCTGCTGGTACAGAGGGGATAAGCACAGAACAAACGTACCTTTAGGAGCTGTGTTGTCCATAGGCTCTGAACAACATGTGGGGGTCAGCAGATTACAAACGCACGACAGACCTGTAGTGTAGACAGGTCCCAACTGTGTCTCGGTTTCCCACCCTGTAAAATGGGGAGAAGAAACAAAACCTTGATTAGCTCCTTGACAGCTGGGGAAACCGAGGCACCCAGCGGTGCAGAGACTCGCTCATGGTCCCAAAGCCAGGAATAGAAAACAGCAGATCTGATAGCCAGGCCTGGGACCTAACCCTGGTTTTCCTGGCCTTGCTGCTCTAAGTTTAGTCACAGCCGCCATGTCTTTTCCCCCGTGTCCCTTAACCCCACGTCACTGCAGAAGAGAGATTTTCTGGTAGCCAGCTGGCTCTCCTGCATGTGGATGTCGTTCCAAAAGACGTGCTCTGACTCAGTCCCATGCTATGGTTGGCTGAAGGAACCACGTGGTCACATTCTAGCCCTGAGTTATACAGGAGGGGCGACTAGATGCACATAATGGTCCTTTCTGACCTGAACCTCTATCAATCGCTACATTTTCTGCTGCTAGGAAGAGAACTCTGGACCTATTTTCTCTCATTCACTTTCAGTCGGAATAATTTCAATCCAGGCCAAAGGATTTCCTCTTCCATTGTGTCTTCAGCACCTTTGGGAGCAACCAGTTATTGTTACCCACAGGTTACCAGTTTCAACCTGTCCCAGGGTGAGATGGCAGGGAAAGGGGTTGGAGCTCAACTGCACCTGGCCCAGGTGATGCAGGTCCCTAGGGTGAAGGGAATAAGTGTGGGGGTCACGTGACAAGACGCAGCCTGTGACTAGGACCCAGGCCTGCTGAGAGATAGAAGGGCAGCCTGTACTCAGCCAGGAGAGAGACCCCAAGGGAAGCAGGCATGGGAGGGGCTTGGAGAGTCCTTTAAAGGTCAGGGACAAGCTGGGAAGGGGCCAGGCTGAGCACTAAGGACAAGGCCCTAGGAGGGAAAGACAGGGCAGTTTAGGAGATGGGGCAGATAGTCCAGTTGGTTTCGGCTCCCAGGACCAGACACCCAGAGGTGAAGGTGATTGTCGGGGCTTCTGTCCTTCTTCCCCAGTGTAGATTTGATAGTGGAGAAGACTGATGCCGTAAGGGGGAAGTGAGTTACCCCAAGGTCACCCAGTGAGTTTATATCACCAATGCATACTCGGAAGGATCTAATAGAAATATGGATTTTCCAGTCTCTTCTTTCTAGGAGTCCCCAGGGCTAAGGTAAAACCCCTGCAGCCCCTCCCCATTCTGCTCACCTCCAAGATGTGCTGGAGTTTGTCTGTGCTGGGGGGTGCTGTCAGCAGGATCGAGAGCTCGTCATCCATGTTCTCTGGGCAGGCCTTGCTCAGAGCCTGCCAGCGGAGGGAGACCAGGGGTCAGGAGCCTGCATTAGCACCGGTGTGCCATTGACCAAGAGCTGGCTGAGGTAAGCGCCGCCTGGCCGGAGCTCGCACCCAGAAACCCTGCCCCAGGTCGGAACCCCCTCCCACACCCAAATTCCCTCCCAGACCTCACACCCGGCACCCCAACCCCCTGCCCCAGGTCAGAACCCCCTCCTGTACCCTAATCCCTCCCAGACCCCACACCCCCACCCCAATCCCCTACCCCAGCCCTGAGCCCCCTCCCGCACCCAAACTCCCTCCCAGAGTCCGCACCCCAACCCTCTGTCCCAGCCCGGATCCCCCTCTGGCACCCCAACCCCCTAATCTCCAGCCCAATCCCAGAGCCCGCATCCCCACCGGAGCCCTCACCCCTCCCTGCACTCCAACCCCCAGCTCCAGCCCAGTGAAAGTGAGTGAGGGTGTGAGAGCGAACGACTGAGAGAGGTGGGCTGGGCTGGAGTGAGTGGGGGTGGGGCCTTGGGGAAGGGCATGAAAGGGGTTGGGTCAAGGGCGTTTGGTTTTGTGCAAGTAGAAAGTTGGCAACCCTACTTAAGGACCTTTGAAAAGCAGCCTCCTTAGCACCGCTCCTGATACCAGGGGCCAAGGCGCCCCCGGACATGAGAACCACAATAGGCCAGAGCAAAACGCTGCGTTAGAAATCGGAGCTCAGGCTGCCAAGCGAACGATAGCTGACAGACAGGAGATGCAGGAATTAAGGTTGTGCCTTCAGCCAGCAACTGGTATTCATCCGTTTGCACCACACACACACCTGTAGGCAGGGCCACTATTTCCTTGTCTGTCTGCCCGTTTAGCGTCTCTCGGTCCTTACTGTGCCCATCACCGTGGTGTCTGAGTGGCAAACCAAGGGTTTGACGTGTGCATATGAAACTGCCTGACTGGAAGGACGTGGTTTGGTGTGGATCAGTGACTGCTGGGGCGATTGGTGGCAGAAGGCTCTGAGGGCCTGGCTCATTCCGACCTGGCTCATTCCAATGGCTTCTACAGCTGAGAGCAGCCCAGTCTCCTGCCTGGGTCCGACGCAAACCAGGAAGTACAGGACCACGGTTAATAAGAACAGCTCAAAAGATCATTTTCGCTGACCCAGCCCTGCACAGATTTCCAGCTTAGGTTTGCATTTTCAGCAAAAGTTCTTCTTGATTATTTTCTCCCAACCCCCTTCTGCCTCCATAATAGCCAGCCACCCCGTCAGTCGCATCCTGGGGCGCTCCAGGGACAGCGTGTGTGCGTGTATGTGTACATCTGTACCTATGTGTATGTGTACATGTGTGTATGTATGCGTGTACGTGTATGTGCACATGAGTGTGTGCACATGTGAGTGTGCGTGTGTATGTGTGTACATGTACCCCAGTCAGATGTATACATCTGGATTTCCTTTGAAAGAATTTTCAAATTGAGCTGATCAAGTGCAATGGCAAAGCACCCAATTCCTCTGCCCCCCAACTGCCTTCGTTGCTTTAACGTACAACCTGCTCTGCTGGCACCTCTGACTCCTGAAAGCCCTAACGCTCCAGGGGAGCAGGCCGTACCCTACCCTGCCCTGGCTGCCCCGGGTGTTACCTCGGAGGGAATCGTTCCAGATTCCAATGGGTGGCAGGTCCAGGGAAGAGCCTTATCTGGGGGGAGGCTGTACCAGACCCGCCCGACCCAGGCAGGCTCCCAGGTACTCTCTGCTCGGGGCTGATAAGGCTCCTTAGCAGTTTCTCTCCAAACAAATTCCAGTTCAAGATACCTGAGAGCTCCACAGCAGGGCAGCATCCCCAGAGCGCAGCAGGGCGGGGGTTAGGGGGAGCAGTCGGTAGCAGCACCTGCTCCTCGTACGGCAGGAGCGAGAAGTGCCAGCCTCTCTGCACAGAGCAGCAGCGTTCAGCATGGGCCAGACGTGCTGCGGTGATGGGTAAGAGCGGGCTCGGAGAGCCAGAGGGTCTGTGGGGCAGCGCTGGGCCCTTCTGCTCCGCACTAGGGCCGGGTGGGCGTGTTCAGCTGGGATTGGAACCCACCAGCACTTGTGGGTGTGAATGTGGGGCTGGAACTCAATGTGGGGCGCTACTGGGGGGAAGGGCAGAGAGACACCTGGGCTGAGACCCCAGCTCCAGGGACACAGTCACTCCTGCCCAGCCGGGTAAAATTGCCCAGCTGTGTGACAGCCCCCCCATCCCCGAGGGGTTCCCCCCCCCGGTATGTCACAGCAGGGTAATGTGCATACTGAACGGCAGGGGTTGCCAGAGACTGGCTGGGAGAGGCCTTTGGGGATGGAGGAAGCAGCACTAAGGTACATGCCAACCTCCCTACAGAGGAGGGGCCGTGCCCCACAGGTGTGGGGCAGGGAGCTGGGACACTGCGTGGTGGGTCATTGTCTGGCCCAGGCCCTTCCTAGCTGGAGGCCGAGGCATTTTCTTCAGGTCACCTTCCGCTGCACCTTGGCCACGGGCCCCCATACCCTCTAGTCCAGCCAGGGATCCCAAGTGGGGATTGTCACGGCTGGCTCCTCCCTGCCGCCAGCAGCTCTTCACTGCCAGGGAATTCCTGAAATCCTGTGTGCTCCTCCCCCCACACCTCCTGGGGCTGTGAGTGCCCTCCTCCCGGACAGCCCCCCCCCCCCCGAGAGCTCTGAGTGCCCCTGGCCAGTCCCTCCCCTCAGCCCCCCCCCACTTCCTGGGGCTCTGAGTGCCCTCAGCCTGTCCCCCTCCCACACCCCGGGGCTGAGTGACCTTGGCCAACCCCCGTCCCTTCAGGAGGAACTCTCAGTACCCACCCAGCCCCCACACCTCAGGGTTCCCCTCCCTGCGGCTCTGTGGCCATACCCCCACCAGGGCCGACTTTAGGCCAATTCAACCAATTCCCCTGAATCGGGCCCCAGGCCCAAGCCCCGGTACGGTGTACCGGCAAGAGCCAGTGCGCTGTACCAGGGTGGTCCGGCTTCCCCAGGGGGCAATTTAAAGGACCTAGGGCTCCCAGCAGGGGCCGGAGCCCCAGGCCCTTTAAATTGCCACCAGACCCCCACTGCTGGAGCCCTGGGGTAGGGCTGCGGGGCTCTGGGGGCTATTTAAAAAGTCTGGGACTCCCGCTGCCTCTACCGCCCTGGCCCTTTAAATAGCCACTGGAGCCCCGCTGCTTCCCCAGGGCTCCCGCGGCTATTTAATGGGCCGGGGCAGTAGAAGCAGGGGAGCCCTGAGCCCTTTAAATAGCCCCCAGAGCCCTGGGATAGCGGGGGACTCGGGGGCTATTTAAAGCTGCCTCTGCTGCACCCTGTCCCCGCACCAGCCCCGCACCGCCTGCCCTGCCCGCAGCCAGCCCCGTCTCCAGCCAGCCCTGCACCCCCTGTCCGCAGCCAGCCCCTGCTGCACCCCTGCCCTACCTCCAGCCCCGCCACCCCTGTTCTGCCCGCACCAGCCCCGCCCCCCTGCCCTGCCTGCAGCCAGCCCTGCACCCCCTGCCCACAGCCAGCCTCTGCCGCACCCCCTGCCCTGTCTCCAGGCAACCCCTGCCGCACCCCCCTGCGGCCCTGCCCAAAGCCAGCCAGCCCCACACACCCCTGTCTCCAGCCAGCCCCGCACCCCTTGCCCTGCCTGCAGCCAGACCCTACCTCCAGTGAGCCCCTGCCCAGCCTCCAGCCAGCCCCATGTCCACTGGTGCCCTGCAGTTCCCAGGGCAGTAACCCTGCACACCTGCTTCAATGAGGGGGGCAGGGAGCAGCTGGGACCCACACATGTGCACACCACTAGGGTGACCAGACAGCAAGTGTGAAAAATCGGGACAGGGGGTGGGGGATAATAGGATCCTATAAGAAAAAGACCCAAAAATCGGGACTGTCCCTATAAAATCAGGACATCTGGTCACCCTAGCACACCCCCAGGGAGTGGCGGGGACCACACACGAGAAACGGAGCTCATTAATAACCGATCAACAGCATATATGATGCAATGTACAGAATATATAATTTTATTTTTTATATAGTTATGGAAAGTAAATAATACATGGAAGAAATTAAAGGCTTTTTTTTCCATTATTTTTTTTGTTAGTCATCCCTGCCGGGGCCCCGCCAAAAATGTTCGATTTGGGCCCCGTCCTTCCTAAAGCCGGCGCTGGCTGCAGCTTCCCAGCCGGATTCTTTATAGCAGCCTTGACCCTGCACCATGGAGTCGCTGGAGCATTCCCCGGAGGCTGAACGAGCGGCGGAGCAGACCCGAAAGGCAGCATCACGCGCCTCCCAAGACTCCTCCCCCTCCGCTGTTCGCATAGCCCCCTGACTGCCCCGGCCAGG